>NC_069502.1:1063423232-1063658232 GCF_027579735.1 Bombina bombina | reverse complement strand
TATACCATGGAACACAGTGAAGACAGTCATCATCAAGTGAAGAAAATATGGCACAACAGTGACATTACCAAGAACTGGGTGTCCCTCCAAAATTGATGAAAAGACGAAAAGAAAACTGGTCTGGGAGGCTACCAAGAGGCCTACAGCAACATTAAAGGAGCTGAAGGAATATCTGACAAGTACTAGCTGTGTGGTACATGTGACAACAATCTCCGTATTCTTCATATGTCTGGGCTATGGGGTAGAGTGGCAAGACGAAAGCCTTTTCTTTCAAAGAAAACATCCAAGCCAGGCTACATTTTGCAAAAACACATCTGAAGTCTCCCAAAAGCATGTGGGAAAAGGTGTTATGGTCTGATGAAACCAAGGTTGAACTTTTTGGCCATAATTCTAAAAGATATGTTTGGCGCAAAAACAACACTGCACATCACCAAAAGAACACCATACCCACAGTGAAGCATGGTGGTGGTAGCATCATGCTTTGCGTCTGTTTTTTTTTCAGCTGGAACTGGGGCATTAGTTAAGCTAGAGGGAATTATGAACAGTTCCAAATACCAGTCAATATTGGCACAAAACCTTCAGACTTCTTTCAGCATGACAACACGACCCAAAGCATACATCTAAATCAACAAAGTAATGGCTTCACCAGAAGAAGATTAAAGTTTTGGAATGGCCCAGCCAGAGCCCAGACCTGAATCCGATGTGGGGTGAATTGAAGAGGGCTGTGCACAGGAGATGCCCTCGCAATCTCAGAGATTTGGAGTGTTTTTCCAAATAAGAGTGGGCAAATCTTGCCAAGTCAAAATGTGCCATGCTGATAGACTCATACCCCAAAAGAGTGAGTGCTGTAATAAAATCAAAAGGTGCTTCAACAAAGTATTAGTTTAAGGGTGTGCACACTTATGCAACCATATTATTTTATTTTTATATTTTTCTTCCCTCTACCTAAAATATTTCAGTTTGTTTTTCAATTGAGCTGTACAGTGTATAGGTCACATTAAAGGTGGAAAAAGTTCTGAAATGATTTATCTTTGTCTCAGTTTTTTACATCACAGAAACCTGACATTTTAACAGGGATGTGTAGACTTTTTATATCCACTGTACATGTAATAACAAAAAATGCTTCTACTAAAATTTATAGCTGTTTCAAAAGTGTATTTAAGAATGTTCCATGTACCAGCATTTTAAACACAGCTTTTACTTGGTCAGGGGGACTTAGGGTGTTTGTACCATCTTGTAATGACTCAATTTGCTAATTGCTGACATGATACAAGCCCCACTGGTGCTCTGAGCAGCTTCAGTATTTAAAATGATTGTGCACTGGGAATATCTAGCTGTGCTTCACATGCACGTGCAGAGAACAAATTTACTAGAATAATTTTTGCCAATAAATATATATGTTTCTATTCAAAATGCAATTAATCTATGTGCATATCAATTTTGTACCAATCATTTAGCAGACAAATGAGCAGGGCACTTTAGTCCTTCTGTCCTAGTCTGTTATCTTGTGTGTATTTATGTTATTCCCATTATAAAGCTGCAAAATATGTTGGCATATATGTTTAGTGTAGCCTTCTCTGGGGCCTCCTCTGCCCCGTCATCACTTTCTGTTGGAGTACCGCAAGGCTCTGTCCTCAGTCCCCTTCTCTTCTCAATCTACACGTCATCACTAGGTTCCCTAATAAACACCCACAGTTTACAATATCATTTGTATGCCGATGACACCCAAAACTACTTCTCTGCACCAGACCTTTCTCCGTCCTTGCTAACCCGTGTCACTAACTGTCTTTCTCACATCTCCAACTGGATGTCCTCTCACTACCTCAAGCTAAATCTCTCCAAAACTGAGCTTCTTATTTTCCCCCCTTCTTCTAAACTCTCCACCCCCAATCTCTCTATAACTGTCGACAACCCCATCATTTCCCCTACCCTGCATGCCCGATGTCTCTGGGTCACATATGACTCAGATCTATCTTTCACTCCTCACATTCAGTCATTGGCTAAAGCCTGCCGCTTCCACCTTAAAAACATCTCTAAAATTAGACACTTCCTTACACAAGACACAACTAAGATTTTAATCCACTCTCTCATTCTCTCCTGCCTCAATTACTACAACTCTCTCCTCTCTGGTCTCCCCACCTACCACCTAGCTCCTTTACAATCCATAATGAATGCCTCTGCCAGACTCATCTTCCTTACACGTCGCTCTTCATCTGCTGCACCTCTCTGCCAATCTCTTCACTGGCTTCCTCTTGCCTCTAGGATCAAACACAAAATTCTCATTCTGAAATACAAAGCCCTCAACTGCACTGCTCCCCCCTATATCTCAGACCTTGTCTCCAGATACTCTCCCTCCCGTCCCCTTCGCTCTGCTCACAACCTCCTACTCTCCTCCTCTCTTGTCACCTCATCACACACCCATTTACAGGACTTCTCCAGACTGGCTCCCATCTTGTGGAACTCTCTGCCTCGCTCCATAAGACTCTCTTCTAGTTTTAAAAGCTTCAAGTGCTCCCTAAAGACTCTAATGTTCAGGGATGCATATAACCTACACTAACCTTTCTTTATACCAGTTCCTCTCCTCCATTGCTATCCCCTGAACCCCCTTAGCATGTAAGCCTAAGAGTCCAGCTGTTTGTTGATCATCTTCTCAAGAGATGACTACAACAGTGCAACTCTTGGCAGGGCCCTCTACCCATTTGATCCCTATAATTGTTTTGTTGTACTCCGTCTTTGTTAATAGCGCTGCGGAATCTGTTGGCGCTCTACAAATAACCAATAATAATAATAATAATAATAATAATAATAATAATTGGCACATTACAAATATATATATTGTAATAATAACTTTGCAGCTTTGTTTTGAACTTAAACTTATAAAAGTGTTACCATGGTGCTACAATTGGTGTATAGATGTAATATTTTAGCTGGAACATCCAAATTACTTTAATTAGCCGTATGTCATAAAGGATACCATCACCACATTATTACAGAGCATGTGCCTTCACTGCTCCCCTACCATTTTAATGATAAGAGGACAAACATTATTAATTCTCGGTATAACTATCACTTCACAGTGGTAATTACATTTTGTTTAAATATACTCTAGACTGCAAGTGATTCATTTTTGTAGTTATTTACTTGGTACATGGCATATAATTACTTTTTTCTTTTTCTCCCTCAAAACAAATATCTATGTTAAACACTTAAGAGTCTTTAATGTGTTTGCCTGTTCTTCACAGTTGCCAATAGGAACTAATATCCCAATTGTAGGATCTATAATAACATTTGATAATTCTGCAGTTGGACTTTGTATTCAGCATTTCATGCTGCCCAGAGCACTAATCATGCTTATTCATAAATGGCTTTAATTGTATTTAGCTGTAAAATAGTAGAAATTTCTGTGTTTTGTTTTTTTTTATAAATATGATGGGAAATATTATAAAGCTTGAATCCCCATGTTATTTAGTAGACACTTCAATTTTCTGGTGACATGTCAGATTTGATAATGTCATACTGAGAATAGTTCCTTATCCCTAATAACACCAGTTAATGTTCAAATGTTATTGCTTTTAGGACGAGCAGCATGTACTACATAACCAAACCTATTCACACAGTAGGAAAGCTATTGTGTACTGTCTAGAGACCTCTAGGTAGTACATATTTTTTATATTGGTATCATATTAGCATCGAGGCAAAGAAATGCACAAAGAGAAAATGAATTAGATCTGGAATTGAGAAGACTACAGTGCATTTTTACCAATGAAGGGAGCGTATGCTGAATATAAAAATTACTGTCATAAGAAAGTTCAGCCGCATGAGTTGTGATATGCAAAAGTAAAGATTTATTTACTTTAAAGGGACATGAAACCTAATTATTTTATTTCATGATTTAGACAGAGCATGCAATTTTAAACAACTTTCCAATTTACTTCTATCTAATTTGTACAGTCTCTTAATATATTTTGTTGATAAGCATAACTAAATAGGCTTAGTAGCTACTGATTGGTGGCTGCACATAGATGCCTCATGTGATTGGCTCACTGCTATGTCTTCAACAAAGGATATCGGAAGAATTAAGCAAATTTAATTACAGAAGTAAATCTGGATCATGAGATCGAAATTTTGGGCTTCATGTCACTTTACATATCTACATGTCTCTCACACTAAACTTAAATATTTCTTAAAAATACAATAATTTGTATTCAAAATTAAACATATTGTTGTATGTTTGTAGGAGTTTGTGTTACATCAAATAGAAAAATGTAAAAAAAATGTATATATCGTTGACATTGGAAAATATATAACAATATGCAAAATCTATGAAAAATATTAAAACTATACTCATAACATTCTAAAATACAAATATAATAAAATAAAAATATTGAGATGCATTTAAAGCTGCTAGGATTTGTTCAGATTATTTTCATTTTGTTGTAAACACAATGGGCCCTGAGTACCATTAGAAAGATGGACATGATTCCCAGCGATTGAACATGTCTGCAAGTGTTTGTGGCAAACTAGCTGCTCCTTTTGATTATTGCACAAGGAATTACTTGTGCAGTTCCACCTCTGCTCTTGTACTGTAATGCCTGCCAATCACCCTGAATTAATAAGTTTGGGGAGGTGTTTTATCTCAAACAACCTCAAAATTGGCGAGGAGGTAAAAATCAGTCTCTGCTGCTTAATAAAGAGAGCTTAAAGGGATACGAAACCCTAATCATTTCTTTCATGAGCAGGCATTTTTAAGCAACTTTCTAATGTACTCCTATTAACAATGTTTCTTTGTTCTCTTAGTATCTTTATTTGACAAGCAGGAATGTAAGCTTAAGAGCTGACCTATTTTGATTCAACAAAGAAGAACAATTGATAATAGGAGTAAATTAGACAGTTGCTTAAAATTGCATGCTGTATCTGAATAATGAAAGAAAAAAATTGGGTTTCATATATCTTTAATAACGTCTTCCCACCTTCCATTTAACCTGATATATCTATGGATATATTATTGTTTATAGTGACCTCAAATATGATGACTGTATAAATTCAGTATATGACCATAAAACCTGCTTTGATATTAGAAACATAATTTAGTAGGTATATGTACTAGGTTAATAAATACTAATATGTTGTGCATTTTATTCTTGACTTTCCTTGCGCTAATGTAAGACTACATCTATTGGTAATAAAAATAATGACAATTTAAAATATTTACACCCTTTCTTTAAATGTGTGTTTTATTGTATAAAATAAAATGCAAAGTTATCTAAAACTGTAATAATAATAAAAAATAACTAATTTTAAACATGTTTTCCATAAACAGTTTTTATTACTATTTTAAATAACTTACACCTGCATAACAGAAAAGCCTAAAAACTATATATAATGTGCATATGATACAAAGAGCATGCTTACTACATTAAAAATATCAATAAATAATATACTATATATATAAACAGCAATTGAAGATATAGGGCTAGATTACAAGTGGAGCGCAAAATTATTGCCTGCCCACAAATGGGCAAACTTGCCCGCTTGCCAGTGGTGATAATTAATCAGCCATTAGAAATGGCTGGTTATTGCTACCATGAGCTTGCGGTAGCAATTAGCACTCCAAAAATGAACCAGGCATCAGATATCTAGTTCAATTTCTAAAAGTTTCCCAAATGCCCTCAAAATAGAGGGCCTTATAGTTTGTTTTTTTTATTTAAAAAAAAAAAAAAAAACTGCACTAGGCAGTTTTCTGGCTTTAAAGTTGGTGGGAGTGGGGTGTTGGAAAAAAAACGGCACTGAAAATTGCCTTGACATTGCAGTCTATGGGAACTGTGTGTTCCCAAAGACCACAATGTAAATATATATGTATATGACAATATACATATATATTTATGTGTTAATATGCATATATACACGTTTACACATATATATTCATATACATTTATTTAAAAATTCTGCCATCGCTGCGTGACTTACCTTCTTCGCTGCGTGAGGGTTCTGATGCCGTCTCTAATGGCATCAGAACGAGGCTCCCATAGGAGCCTATGGAGAGTGCTTCCTAGCACTGCGAACGCAAGCCTCACATTGCAATTTATTTGTAATACCAGCACACATTATTGCGCGCTGGTGTTACAAAGTGGGGTACTAATATCGCTTCCCTGCTTCCACTTGTAATCTAGCTCAAAATGTTACTTTTATAAAAAAATAGTTGATCTTGAACTGATTCCATATTTGTTTATTTTTAAATTAGACATGTTTGCAGTACAGAACATGTATCTAAATACATTATTCTTTCTATTTTTTTATCAGACAGGGATACATATCTATATTTTAGGTAACTGCTTCAAAACATATCAGAAGATAGTTACTTTAGAATCTCTGCAACATCATTGTGCTCTATATTAAAAAAAAATATAATGATATAGTCTCAGTCTATTTGACAGCTATGTGCTCATTTATCTCTGTCTAGCATTCATGAAGATATTCCGTACTATCTGTACCAAACATTATTAAAGGATAGTTGTCCTCTTAAGAGAAATGCTATTTTCCTCATTTTTGTAAGGAGCAAAAAATATCTCTGCAGTCAAGAAAAAAATAAGGTGTTGAAATTGTTGCTATTCTGTGCGTCTTATCAGCTCTTTACTTGGTAGAATGTGTGAAATGTGAATTACTTTTTCAGAAGAATAGGTCAAGAGGAAGCTGTATAACCTTGACATTTATAGACCAGCAATCAAGGATATGTTTAAAGAAAGAAACAAAAATATTTGTTTTCATATTGTTTAAACTGTCTCCATTAAATATTGTACAGTAAATTCATTTGTGATTGTGGGTATTTATCATATTGTGCTAGTACAATTATTTTTCTAAAGTTATAATATGGGATTGGCTAAAAAAAAACAAAAAAACTTTGCATTTTAAAATAATTTTGTAGTGTTAAATTTGACACGTTGTAATCTACTACGATCTAGTGCGCATTACAATGTATCATTACTATGTAGGTTGTAAAAAAAGGAAATAAATTGAAACTCTTGTTTAAAAGAAATAAAATATAATATGATTTTTTTTTAAAACAAAACAAAAAATGGCTGGGTGTGATATTATGGTAGCATCAATATTTTCTATAGCAGAATATTTATAAGACTTTATGCCATTGATTGTATGTGTTATGTCTTTATTTTTCCATTTAAATAACATTTTATTTCCAAACAGCATAAAGGCTCAGATTTAACAACGAGCAGGGGGTGTACATCTTTGCCCCGTCCTCCAGCAATGTGTCTAGCAGGCAGCAATAAGCTCCCCGTATTTATCATTGCACACTATGGGAAGTATGCAACACTGCCCCCTGCTTGCAAAGTCAATCATGCATGAACAGGGGCTGTCAATCTCCCCAATCGGAAAAGTCCAGGTGGATTGAGACTAGGGATGGTCGAATGTTTCGCAACATTCGAAAAATGAAATAAATTTTAACACATTTGTTTGTTCGTTCGAATTTCGAATGTTTACATAACATTCTATTTTGAAATGTTTGGTTTCGAATTTTATGATTACATTTGAAAATATTAGCTTAGAAAAATTCGAATTTATATTTGCAATAGTATTTCTAATGCTTTCTTTAAATGTAATATTCGAATTAAGCAATATTAAAATTCGAAAAATTCAAATTTATATGTTTGTAATAATATTTCTAATGCTTTCTTTAAATGTAATATTCGAATTATGCAATATTCTATATAGAAACATTTGAAATAATATATTTGTATCTATTATGTATCAATTAACTAGATTCCCTCCCTACCACATGAACTATTGAACTTCTGAATAGTATTTGTTAAATAGAATGTTAAATTCGAAATTTCAAATGTGGACATTGGATATAATTATAAACATTCAAATTCGAAAGTGACATTCAAAAACTGTAAATAGCATTCGATTATAGAATTTTTAAGAATATTCGTTCTTATCAACATTCGGATTTATAATTCGAATTTCGGTAATAACATACGTTCCAACATTCGAATTCGGAAATTTACACATTCGCCCATCCCTAATAGAGACATACCACATTACAGTTAGTAGGTTAACTCTCAGCTGCAGGCTCGCTCATGCATTTCTGAAGCTATGAAGCTATCGCAGGTTCATAAATGGAGCCCAAAGTATAAACATAGCAACATTAAAAAGTGATACAGTGCACTTATAGGGAGATCTCACTGGAGCTATGTGAGATCTGGATGCAAATTGATTAGTTAAAAAATAAATTAATTGGCATAATTTCCAAAGCCAAATGTAAAGCAACAAATATGGTATGATTAAATCTTTCACTACTCTTCTAGGCTAGCCTATAGGTCAGTGTTCAAATAAACTGTAGCACCATATTCGCGTGCAAACACGATCACATATTCTCAAGTATACTAACCCGACATAAAAATATTAATATTTTACATTTCAATGCTCTTCTCATAACATAATATGTTCAATTTATTCATAAATACATATTTTTATATAAATTGGATGGTATTTTGGAATATATATATATATATATATATATATATATATGAAAATATATGTATAAATACATAGAACATATTCTGCTAAGTGCAAAACATTAGAATATGAAATATTAAATTAAATACACAGTATAACACTTTATTAAATATGAATATTGCATAAATATGCTTTTCATGTTTTCATCTACTTAACAGCAAAGGGCTTCAATGCCTATATGTGTGTACATATGTATTTATGTGTGTATTTCTGTATATATGTCTGTAAATACATATAAAAATATATAAATATATATTTATTAGATAGTGTTATTATGAGTGTAGCTGTACTTTGTAATATATTTTTGACGTGTTTTCTAACACTTTTTTTTTTTTTGAGATACAATTAATCAGAGCTCTGAGGACACGTTAATCATTCTAGCGTAAATTGTGATTGGACTCAATCAATGGCGTTTACTTTCAGCTTTTAATACGAGCAGTAAACCCGACGTGCACAAACATCCACAATAAATCCCTTTTAGCTTGTGCGTAAATTTTACCACTCGTAATCTGGTCCGAAACATGTAGAAAGCCTGTTAAAAATGCTTGTTAAACATTTTACCCATGTACTTGAAATGCTAGATAATGAATTATCGCTTGCTCAAGGCTGAGAGTAGTACAAGATATAATGTACCACACATTATCGATTTTGCACCACTTGTAAGGTCTTTGTATTTTATTTTTTTAAAGGTCTATGAAGACAATTCAAATTCTTTACCTTAGCTAAATTATAAATCAAATCACAAGGTGTAAAACAAACAAACCTTGTACAATTGTATATTAGTTTGCATTTCAAGAGTGCCTTGCAGCAGAAGAACCTTATTTGTTTGCATTTATGGGGGTCATGACAGGGGGAAAAACTTTTGGCTGGTAGTCTTTACATTTAGGTCGTCTTTGAGAGAGAGAGCCTTAGGAGATAGATGTTTTTGTTTGGAGAGTTGTGGGTAGTCAGAAATGAGTACTCTGCAGATGTTTGGTAACTTAGAGATTGGTTAGTTTAGGACAGGAGAGGTGAACTTTTGACACAAGTGCCAAAGGTGGCAATCATAACACATTTGCTAGCTTCTCAATTTTTGTCTTTCATTCTTTAAATAGGAGTCTACATTTTTAAAATGACTTTTAGTATTTCTAGTATCAAATTTATATTGATCTCTAGGGGGTAAATTTATCTAGCTCCGTACGGAACTTGATACCCCGTGTTTCAGGCTCGCCGGAAGCAGAAGTTATGAAGCAGAGGTCTAAAGACTTCTGCTCCATAACCTGTCCGCCTGCAATGAGGCGGCAGACAGAAATCAACCCAATTAAATACAATCGGGTTGATTGACACCCCCTGCTAGCGGCCAATTGGCCGTGAATCCACAGAGGGCGCAATTGCAATTTATCGATGTGCAGCGGACATGATCCGTTATATCAGATCATGTCCACTCACACTTACATAAATTGACCCCTAGGTATCTTTTGTTGAAAGTTTGTTTCTAATCCAGAATTTAACCTTTATGAATTTTGTGCAACTATAATTTTCACCAGCGTGTTCAAATGACAGTCAAGATATTAAATATAGCTTTCATTTAATGCATGTCTTATTTGTCATGCATTTTATGTTCTGTTTTATATCTGAACAGTACTGGTTGTTGCTTTAATTAAACTTACATTATGTATAGAAGTCTAAAAGACTGCAGGGTATTTTACTCAGAGTTCCCAGTGTACTTTCCTGTATTTGGTTCACCAGACTGATATTTGATGCTACGGTTGTTATATATGCTGCATTCACAATTTACCTAGAAGTCATAAGTTTTCAATTAATTGATGTATTTAGTATAGTATTCAATATATGATGCAGTTTTGGGCTTTTTTGTGCCCCACAGTCATCTTTTTTTTTTTACAGAAGACATTTTCTCTTTAATACTTCAAAGGGCAATGATTTCACTCTAGATTCAGGCATGAGACAGTTCTATAAAAGCTTAACTTTTATTTGCTTATGAAGCTTTAAAAATGTTGGAAATATGTGAATAGTCAGTTCTGCACACCAAGGGATCCTCAGAAGTGAAATGCCTACTAAAAAAATAAAAAAAAAAACAGTTCAAGAAGATCTCTGACGAGGAAAATAATCTCAAGAGGAGACATAATTGGTGTTTTTATTCAGCTGGAGAGAACGCTTGTGTAGTTGTAAATGTAGAGTCTAGATTTTCAAGAGAGTGCTCATAATTGTACATAGGCTCTAGGCACTAAAAAAACATAAACTGTAACTTTTATCCAAAAAAAAAAAGAATTAAAAAAGAAAAAATGTATTACACCGATGGAGTAGAGAAAGATTAATATTCAGTTTTGTTGGCATCTCATTTTATAATACAGACAATAAAGTCACATACACTCTACTACAATGGGTTTATAAAAATAACTTACTTGTTTGTTTCCTGACAGCATTGTTGGTTGCTATAGCAAAGAAATATTACATTCTATTGCAATCACAATTTAACCTTGAATGTTCCACATAGAGCTATCCTGTCAAGGTCAAAATATTATGTTCAACAGCAGTTTTAATGATGCAAGGATGCTGCATTTCTTTTATGAGTCCCAGCGACATTTAAAATTCAAAACAAGACTATGCAATGTTATACTGCAAAGACCTGTGAATAAAAATGAATCAGTTTTCATGCTTTAGTAATATATTACATGCATTGTCTGCTGGCAATGTGTGTTATTAGTTTAGCAATCTTTAAAAGTACTTTCAACTCAAATTTTATCAATATTTATTTTGCCCACTTTTCCTGTGATTTAACTCTGGAGTGCTGAAGTGTATCATACACCAGATCCTGAAATGGGATTTCAGACATTGCAGTTTGTGGCACCTGAGTAGCACAAATTTATAAAAACAAATGCCTAGTATGTTACACTAAAACTGAAGGTGAAGTCAAGTTATTGGATGATAAAGTAGAATTCCCCAGATGGGATAATGCATGGTGTGTCTCATAGCTCCAGATTAGTCTGATCTAGCCCTAATTAGAAATAATAAGCATTGAAGGTGTTCATGTCAAGCTAAATATAAAGTTCATTAATTAGTATGCACTGTTCATTTATAAAGTATTGTAAAAAGTCTGAGATGTAGCACATACACAGACAATTTTAATCGGGACTCCATTAGAATGTCAACATCATATATGTTTCTTTAGTGTTAATTTTATTAACAGCTATCTGTAACCATCCTGCACTATCTCAATCAAGCAACTTTTGCCCATATTTACAATATATTTGCTTTTTGATGGATGGATAGATAGATAGATAGATAGATAGATAGATAGATAAATAAATAGATATTGTCTTTTGGATATACACACTTTTTTGTTTTAATTGCAAATTTTGCATTGCTTTTTTACTTTTTACTAATATTTATTCACTTAACATTTCATAATTTGGAAATAAATTTACATTACATTTTCTTTCCTCAATTGTATGATCAACAAATGATTTCACTAAAAAATGCACTCCAATCTTATGTTCACATACCTTATTTATTTATTTTCATTTAATTTCATGAAGGTGTATTTGTACGTTTGATGTGCACTATAGATTTAGTCTGGCATATAGAGGGTTTAAACTCTCTGTTGAGGCACTTGAGAGCATGAGAAATGAACCAAAGGTCTCCTTATAATTTCAGTGTCGGCTTTGTATGTGTCTTTTTTTTCCCTGAATAGTGCTGATTGCTATTTTTTTATAGTACCAGCTCTTAAACTCATGACTACCAAGGATGGCTGCAAATAGCTGTATCGCTAAGGGACAAGGGCAGGGTAAATCCTATTGGTAGCTTAGGTTGATTCATGCTAGTTAGTAGTTTACCTAGTCATCTATTTATCATCTATCTATCATATGACAAATATATTTGGACAACAGAAACTATCTTGTGAAGATATTACAAGGCAAATTTTTATTTTAGATTTGGGTGCTATAGAAAAAGAAACAGTTAGTTCTGACATGAGGTGAGGTTTGAATAATGAGGCAAGATTTGATTGACGATATCCTTGGCTTATCTCTATGCCCTATATCCATTATTTCACTAAATATGCAAAAGTATCAACCTTACCTCACATATAATTTAATTTCATATTCAAATAATGCATGTTTCATTAAAATGAACTCTGGCAAGGTCTCACTATATATCCACTATGATCCAGTACAATAAAGAGAGAGTCAAAAACTGCAAAAATACACTTCATCATTTCTTGATTACATTTTCTATCTGGCCTTATTATAGTCCAAATAAAAGTATGGATTCTGTTCTGTTTTATGGTAAGATTTTAAACAAGGTTATTTGATATGTATAATAATGCAATACTACTTTGTTTCATGTTTAATCCTTAAGCCCTTAATTAAAAGGACATTACTCAAAATACCACAGTATTTTTTTATTTAGTGATTAATCAGCTTTTAAGGAATATTTAACTAAAATTATTATTTATTTGCAAAGCAATAGCATAGTCTTTATTGTTATGAACAGTATATGCATTATGATGTGGTAGAAATTACAAATGGCAATTACAAAAATGATAAACGTGGTAGAGGCCCTGTCAGAAGCCTATTGTAGTACAGCTGAGCTCCTAAACATACATGCATAGTGTATGTTGTTAGTATCACAGCGTATTACTGTAGTTAGAAAGGCTAGATAAACAGTATTTAATAAGATTTTTAAGGAGTATGTCCCTGGATTGTTCTGAGACAACAAATGCTTATAAAACATGGATTTTAGAGAAGGACTAACTCAGGAATCAACACTATCTCAATAACTTGATAGCTTTTTGATCTATGGCGATTTACCAAAAAAATTATAAAAATATTATTTTGAGTTTTATGTATCAATGATAATAATAACCAATTTCTTACCAGTACACATATATGTGAATAAAACTCAATTATCAGTGAATGGCATCTCAATGTCCTAACCTCCCTTTTTTGAAGAAATACAGTATATATATATATATATATATATATATATATATATATATTTTTTTTTTATATATATATATAAATATATATATATATATATATATATGCATGTGCACTGTATAGATGTGGTTGTAAGTATGTGTATGTTTGCAAGTTATATTTCATTAGAAAACCATTGCATAAAAGTATGTAAAGAACGTCTTTACATGTACAGAGATTTAGTAAACCTTCGGCAAAGCACTTGAGCAATAGCCGTTAGGGATAGTTTGGTGCTCACCCTTTGAAGTCTATTATGTGAAGGATTTAGTGCACCCACGCTATCCGACATCCAAATGTTAGTGCTTCTTAAACATTAAAATATTACTTTCAATTTGTAATATGAGAGCAAAAAAGAGCTATTGATTGCACTCAATTGATGTTAGAATACAAAAGCACTAATAATTTTGTGCTTCACTTTTAATCTAGGCTTATGGGCTCCATGTACGAAGCAGCGAAAGCTGCTCCGGAGCCTTTGCGGGGCAGGTTCGCATATGCGAGCCTGCTTCCTACAGCCTATGCCACCTCTTAGGTGGCGAAGCAAAATCACCGAGAGCACGCTCGCTCTCGGTGATTTACAGCCCCTTCAGTGATTGGTCGCGCGATTGAAGGGGCGGGCATTACACACTCCGATGAGTGTGTAATGGTACATACGGGCAAGCGGATCAATAGAGCCGCTGCCCGTGTGTAGCGGAGGCGGGCGGACAGCTTCGCGAGTTAAGAAGCTGTCCGCCCACCTCATAGTACATGGCGCCCATTGTTTAAGTTGGGCAGAACACAGTTGGTTATTAATGGATATTTTTGAGTGCCACTAATGAAAGCCTAACTGGCTGTGTTCTGTTGCAATGTTTGTGGCCCTCGATCATGTCTTTACCCATGTGTTTACCCTTGTTTGCAGAAGTTAAGCACATAAGGGTTGATCACCATCTTATGCTTGTTTTTCTTCAATTTACTATTTCTGAACATCGGAAAATATTGTCAGTGTGTTTTTCTAGTAACCAACAATTGCAAACAGCCTCTACTGTTTATACCCCTAAAGCACAAAACTATAACCTACCGAAAAAAACAGGAAATCTTTTTTTATTTATTTTTTTACCTACATAATCTTATGATTTCAAAAACTTAAAAGCTAAATGGTTGGATTACCAACAAGCAAAATAGTCCTTCTTAAGGAACTTGAACATGGGCATTACTGGTGTACTAGGCATGTGTGATTGCTGGCTCATTCATTTCATTATTTTTTTGTGCAAAAGTGCTTATTATAATTGTTTAACTTAAAATTAATTGAGTAGGTTAGTTAGGTTTATCAAGCCCTTCTAGCTGTGGAATTCAATAATTGAAAAATGGCCTTGCCAATATGTTGTTAAAAGTCCTGAAAAACTGGATTGTAATAGCCAAACAGGACTAGCGCATCTTAAGAACAGAGATATTTCTCACCAAAATGATAATGAAAAAAAGGAGCTTTTGTTAAGCAATTTAAATGGCTTGTTCTGATTATGTCATAAGAATTGTGATTAATCCCAAAGTAAGATTGGGTCAGTAATGCAATAATCACATTTTATTGTAGATTATAATATCCATTTAAGTTAATTCTACATAAATATCATAGACACTTTTAAGAAACTTTATTCATCCATCTGCAACCCGCAAGTACAGAATAAGTCATTTTTATGACAGATAATAGCACGCATAGGCTTACTGATAAATGTCATTAAAGTGAAAATATTCTGTATCTTTATATTGTATCTTGGTTATATTACAATCTTCTCTTAAACAGTAACCATCCAATTTAAATTGATTCTGTGGTGTGCTTGATGATTAGATAATAAGAATCAGATTATAACATCCTACACTGCACTGCAACACAATGTACTTATAACACAACTGATTATTTTTTTTTTCAAATTAATCATCTTGATAGCATTAAAATATTAAAAGAGATATATGGCTTTTAAATTGTATGTTGGCATAAAGCATCATTTTTATGCAAATTTAAAACATTGTAAATAGTTAACCCTGTTTTGGCTGGATAGATATAGCTAAATCTATATGACAATGCTTCTATCTATTTGCTTCATTTATTTAGCATATGCCTTTGTAATCTGCATGCCATGTTTTATGGTCGCTATGGAAATGGCTCTCATATGATTATATTAAGCTCTTAGCTGCTGGAAAACAATCTGTTGCAACCACCATTATAGTCCTGATAGTCAAGGGGTTAAGAAGCAGGTGCCCTCATAGATTGCAAATACCAACTGTTCTGCTTTCTGAAACTATACAAAAAAATAAAAATATAAATATTTGAAACTTATGTGATTTAGAGTAGGATGTTAAAGTGATCTATTAGTGTTTCCACAGATACTAGTATTTGTAAGCATACAGTGGTACATTGCCTTTGCCATACAAGTTTAAAAAATAGGGACTCCGTTATCAAAACATATTTTTTTTCATTTTATAGTATACCATAAAAACAATTATAGTGAAAAATTTTAATTTTATTTTCGGAACAAGCATAGGGTCTCTTTCCTTGCTTGAAATGTGATAACACTTGCCGTATAATCCTAGTACAGCCAATGAGAAACTATAATGGGAAAAGTATACTTTCTTGTTATCTATTTGCATTTAATAGAATGACTATATGAAGAGACAAATCATCTACATAATAATATTTGTGCATTTGTTCAATTTAGAAATGTAATGACAGTTTCTTTTTTTCCTATTAAATATGCTACATATTATACTTTCTTTACAAATATCATACCTTTATGATAGCATTGCGATCAAATTATTTATTAAATAAAGAAAGAAAGAAATAAAAAAGTGGTAGAATTAGCTCAGTTTATCAAATAGTGGTGAGCAAGCAGTGGACATCCATTATGCTTGTGCACCCCACCCCTGCTCTTGTATAATCAATCTGGGAAGAGCAGAGCCTATCAATCAAACTGAACAAGCTTAGAGGGAATTCAACTCTGCCACCTCTTTAATTTTTGGCTAGCAGTCTCACATGAGCAAATCTTCACCGCAAGATCTCCAAAGCTACCTCCACAGCTTTATTAAATGGAGACCAATGTATTTGCACCTTGTGCAATGTAAATATTTAAAAATAGGAAAGACTAATTTGACCCTGCCATTATCTGCCAGATGCTATAGTACACACACACATACATATTATTTAGACCGACAAAACTAAAACAAGACAGAAAAAAAAACCTTTTATAAAAGCTGATAGATAACTGAAGAATAAAAATATATAGCTACTTAGGGCTAGATTACAAGTGGAGTGCTAATTTATTGTGTGCCCATAAACAGGCAAATTCGCCTGTTTACAAGTGGCTGGTTAATGCTACAGCGAGCTAGCGGTAGTAATTAGTCATCCAAAATTTAACCAGAGGTTAGATCTCTGGTTAATTTAAAAATTGTTCCCAAAATAAAGTGTGCATATCCTTAATACAATGAAAAATATCAGCATCTTTATTTTTTTTTAAATTAACTGCACAAAGCAGTTTTAAGGGGGATGGGAGGGGATGTTGGGTGTTAGAACACAATGTAAAGGCAAATACTTTTTTCTATGGGTACTGTGCTATTGCTATAAATATATATGTAAATGTTTATATACATATATATTTAAAATTCCCCGCCCATTGCTGCACAACTTACCCCCTTCGCTGCGTTAGGTTCTCTGACATGTCTCATGGCATGAGAACGAGGCTCCTATTGGAGATTATGGAAGTGTGCTCCCGTGAGTGCAAAGCTTCCCTGCTATGCAAATGCAAGTTCACATTCGCATTGCTCTCAACCTGTAATACCAGCGCACATTCGTGTGCATCAGTATAACTGAGTGGAGCACAAATATTGCACTTACTCGTAATCTGGCTTCCTAATATTCTTTACTTTATGATCAATATAAGGTATATCTATCTTTTGTACAGGGAGTGCAGAGTTAGGCAAGTTGTATTTTTGAGGATTAATTTTATTATTGAACAACAACCATGTTCTCAATGAACCCAAAAAACTCATTAATATCAAAGCTGAATAGTTTTGGAAGTAGTTTTTAGTTTGTTTTTAGTTATAGCTATTTTAGGGGGATATCTGTGTGTGCAGGTGACTATTACTGTGCATAATTATTAGGCAACTTAACAAAAAACAAATATATACCCATTTCAATTATTTATTTTTACCAGTGAAACCAATATAACATCTCAACATTCACAAATATACATTTCTGACATTCAAAAACAAAACAAAAACAAATCAGTGACCAATATAGCCACCTTTCTTTGCAAGGACACTCAAAAGCCTGCCATCCATGGATTCTGTCAGTGTTTTGATCTGTTCACCATCAACATTGCGTGCAGCAGCAACCACAGCCTCCCAGACACTGTTCAGAGAGGTGTACTGTTTTCCCTCCTTGTAAATCTCACATTTGATGATAGACCACAGGTTCTCAATGGGGTTCAGATCAGGTGAACAAGGAGGCCATGTCATTAGATTTTCTTCTTTTATACCCTTTCTTGCCAGCCACGCTGTGGAGTACTTGGATGCGTGTGATGGAGCATTGTCCTGCATGAAAATCATGTTTTTCTTGAAGGATGCAGACTTCTTCCTGTACCACTGCTTGAAGAAGGTGTGTTCCAGAAACTGGCAGTAGGACTGGGAGTTGAGCTTGACTCCATTCTCAACCCGAAAAGGCCCCACAAGCTCATATTTGATGATACCAGCCCAAACCAGTACTCCACCTCCACCTTGCTGGCGTCTGAGTCGGACTGGAGCTCTCTGCCCTTTACCAATCCAGCCACGGGCCCATCCATCTGGCCCATCAAGACTCACTCTCATTTCATCAGTCCATAAAACCTTAGAAAAATCAGTCTTGAGATATTTCTTGGCCCAGTCTTGACGTTTCAGCTTGTGTGTCTTGTTCAGTGGTGGTCGTCTTTCAGCCTTTCTTACCTTGGCCATGTCTCTGAGTATTGCACACCTTGTGCTTTTGGGCACTCCAGTGATGTTGCAGCTCTGAAATATGGCCAAACTGGTGGCAAGTGGCATCTTGGCAGCTGCACGCTTGACTTTTCTCAGTTCATGGGCAGTTATTTTGCGCCTTGGTTTTTCCACATGCTTCTTGCGACCCTGTTGACTATTTTGAATGAAACGCTTGATTGTTCGATGATCACGCTTCAGAAGCTTTGCAATTTTAAGAGTGCTGCATCCCTCTGCAAGATATCTCACTATGTTTTACTTTTCTGAGCCTGTCAAGTCCTTCTTTTGACCCATTTTGCCAAAGGAAAGGAAGTTGCCTAATAATTATGCACACCTGATATAGGGTGTTGATGTCAATAGACCACACCCCTTCTCATTACAGAGATGCACATCACCTAATATGCTTAATTGGTAGTAGGCTTTCGAGCCTATACAGCTTGGAGTAAGACAACATGCATAAAGAGGATGATGTGGTCAAAATACTCATTTGCCTAATAATTCTGCACTCCCTGTACATTCTACGTATCACATATAATTCAGGTGGTTGGATTAGGTTTATTTGAAAGCTCTGAATCAATATTTTTAATGATCCATCATTTTACTTGCTTGATGCAAAGGATATAGATGAGTCATCCTTCTTATTTGCTCATTGTCTAGAGGCTAAATAACAAGGGCCTTGGGGTTCTTCATCATTTATAAGCATAATTTATTGTAGGCAATGCATGGTCATTGCATAATGCATGATAAAGTAAGACCTAATAAACAAGTGGCCTTGCTTTTAATGTCAGTGGGGGGGGTGGTCCCCTCAAGTTCAAAGACAAGAACATGCAACACCTCATTGAAAGAGTGCTATCTGTCCATTCAAATGAGGGTAGCCTGTTCTTCTGAGACGCAGGTGGTTGCTATAAAAATGTGAATAACTTGCAAAACCAGTTGCAATGAAGCTATAGCATGGGGAATGCTAATGAACACTCATTTAACTCCTTAACTCCTGAGCCATTTTCTATCCCTGTTTTATAGTTTTTAGATGATGCTTACATTTAATCACCACTGTGGGTCGTTGTTTAGTGACAAATCTACACATATTATATATTGTTTACATTTTTTTCAGCAGACCCAACAGAGTCAAACTATTTTATTATTTCATGTATATATCATGACATGTGAGAACTTTACAATAAAAAGTATGAAAAATTTATGTTTTTATAAGTATCTTAATAAACAAGCGGCTAGATTACGAGTTTTGCGGTATGACAGGTGCGGTACTAACTTGCACATTATTGTCACAGCTCACTTCCATACAGCGCTGGTATTACAGGTTTTCATAAACCCGGCATTATCAGGCAAGAAGTGAGCTTAGAGCAAAATTGTGCTCCATACCGCACTCCAATACCAGCGCTGTTTAAGGCAGAGGTGAGCTGGTTTTATGTGCTCGTGCAATCAGCCAATAGAATACGAGCTCAATCCTATTGGCTGATTGCATCAGCCAACAGGATTTTATCACCTTTAATTCCGATTGGCTGATAGAATTCTGGAGCATGGAGGATCCTCTTCGTATAATCGCCGCCGTACACTGAATAGAGAATTTAAGGTACGCAATTAAATATGGCGGCCCTTGCATTTCTATTGGCTGATTTGATTCTTCAAATTCAAATCAGCCAATAGGATGAGAGCTACTGAAATCCTATTGGCTGTTTAAATCAGGTTCAGGGGTTAATACTTTTATTATTAGTTGTGATGTGCGTTTGATGGCGGATATAGGGGTTTAACGTGTTTGGTTAATTTTTGGGAGCGGGTTAGCCTTTTACAGGAGATTTGACTTTTTTTTTATTTTCTTATGCGCCGGTAGTTTCTAAAGTGCCGTAAGTAACTGGCGACTCCAGAAATTTGTATTTATGCTCATTTCTGGACATCGCTAGTTTATCCCACTTACGGCACTTTATGAACTGCCGGCGGGGTTTATGTGATACCCGATGTGCAAGGTGAAATTACGGGCGGCGCGGGTTTCAGTGCTTGCGCTGAAGCCTGCGCCATATATGTAATCTCGCCCCAAATATTTTTAAAGCTAGATATTTTTTCCTACGATTTTCTGTATAATGTACAAATTGTAACAAAGCGTTATATATTTTTTTCTAATTTAAAATGACAAATTTTTAAATAGCGATATAAGTATATAATTGTAAAATTTGTTATTTTGTGTATGTGATGAAAGCTAAATGTGGAAGAATACATTGTTTTAGTTTAAGTATTTTGGATAATGCTATTGTTTATCATGTACACTATGGAATATTATTAAATAAAAAAAATCATTCTTTATGTCATTTATTTGAATATTTTTGAAAAACAGTTATTTTATAGAATTACATATTCAAAAAAAGCAACATATGAATTGAACGTGCAAACAAATAATACTAAAATAAAAGTGATTTAGATCATATATCAATTGTTCTTGATATGTAAACATTTTGATATTGCGTTACAAAATACTAACAAAATAATTTATTGTTTTAAGGGAGGAGTTATTTTTCTTAAATTATAAAAGGCAAGTTCAACTGAGTGGTTCTAACAACGTCTCACTCATGGTTTTTTAAATACCTAGATATAGAAAAAATGTTTACAGGTATATCTTGATCACAGATAAGCTTACTGCACATGAAATGCTAAACACCACAGAATTTCACCTTTAAACTCTAATTGAAAATACTGTATTTTATGTCACTCTATTTCTTTGCTTAATGAAGTGACCAGGAGACTTACAGAAGGAAGAAAATGCAATTATTTTTAATGGTGTTGAAAATAGTGTCTAAAAGTGACGGTCCCTATTCTAAGAAGATTTATATCATTATAGGCTGAATTGTATACTTGCTTGCAATCGATAGAGAAAATAAATAGTGCAGCTGTCTTATTTAACATTAGGAAAAAAAAAGACAAATTTTAATGAGCCTGTTTTGGATTATTGTACCAGTTGAAAATGTTTTTTTACTTTTTTGTTCTCATTATTTACAGGTTCACAAAACAACATTGGTGTGAAATAGACACTTTTCAGGTGCTCGGCAAAATGTAAAACAAATTAATTATAAAAGTAATGACATTTATTACAAAATCCAATATGTTATTACCAGTACCCGATCCTAGATGGGATTCAAACCAAGTATCCATTATTTAACATCATTGATGGATTCATCTTCTGATTTAGGGTTGACTTGCATATATAAACAGAGTTATTCCTCCAGTGACAAGCTTTCAGTTCACCCATAATTAACTAGACTGGCTAATGCAATTTTGAGTTTTCACCTTTGCACAATTACTATAATTATCTAATCATGGCTTTACCATAATGTTATATAAAATCTACTATAAAGAAGTGATCATAAACTCTTTCCTGTCTGTGAGTCACATTGTATCAAATTTTCTGTGCTTTACATTTAAAATGGCCACTAAAAACACAACTTATTCATCACTTATCCGGTGGAAAACCATGTTACATATAAACACATTTTGCAGGCAAACAAGAAGTATAACCTTCATCTAGTTTGCTTTTTAAGTACAAGAGTTGGCTTAATGAATACACATGATAGTATTATGCACATAAAGGTATTCAAAAATTTATTTGTTTTGTTGTTTTCTTCAACTCCTGTGGGATAACTAATCCAACTATCTATCCCCTATTCTGTATACTAGTGGTTTGCAAATTATGCTTATTATGCTTTTCAGTGACTAAACATGAAGGCACAAGTATAGGATTCTGCTTCTATGAAAAAGAAAATGTCTCCTGAATTGTATTATAGGAATGTAAGGCATATTTAAGCTGTGCATGATTGAATAGTTTTTTTGTATTTTTGCATGTCTACAAATGCTTGCAATTTTTTTATAACAATTTTAACAATGCTTGGGTGATAACAACATGCACTAGACCCTCTACATATAAGTTGGTATGTGTAAGTATGTGTATTTGTATCCCCCCTTCACACACATACTCCAAGTGATCTGGTTATGTGTGTGATAACAGTAAAACTTGCAGTATGGGCTTTACAGTCAAACAGTATCATAGAAGCATTCATTATATTTCAAAGAAACATTGTTTTATTTTTTATTTGTTTTGCAAATGTGTATTAGGCTGCTGTGCATTTAAAACTTAAAGGGACAATTCACTGAAAATGTATTTTTCCCTGAATGTTTTCCCCATGACTTGTCATACCAGCTGCACTATATAAAATGTATGGCAAATTGCTCTTTATGCTTCTTTTTGCAAACACAATTGCTGGATTTGCTCTTTGAAACCACAACCCATCAAAATAGGCTTGACTTGCTAACAGATCAGATCTCATTATCTTATCATTCAAATGCTTCTATTTCTTATCTCTGTCTCTGTACAGTACTTAAAAGAGAACAATTAAGAATGAACATTTTGAAACTTTATTTCTTCCACCTCCCACTGTGAGTGTAATTTCATCTGCTGACTGTTTTTACATAGTTTTGCAATACCCTATACCTAGGTATAAAAACTTTCAGTATAGGTAGGGATACTACTGTCTAAATCAGCTATTTTAAATGCCAATATAAAGGCTAGGTGCTATTTGTAAATATTTGAATACACTCCAGCAGGTAAAATATCTCATTGGGAATAAACTGTACCTTTAATGTTTATTTATCATTTATCTCCTTTCAATTCCCATAATAT
Source organism: Bombina bombina (assembly GCF_027579735.1). Classification (NCBI taxonomy): domain Eukaryota; kingdom Metazoa; phylum Chordata; class Amphibia; order Anura; family Bombinatoridae; genus Bombina; species Bombina bombina. Next base: position 1,063,635,072 of record NC_069502.1, on the reverse strand, counting down.
ATTTAAAGGTTTCCTTTATATTGCATTGTTTCTTTCCTTCCTCTCCTTTAAGCTATGTAAAGGAAGATCATATTTTTCTTAAAATATATAGTATTAACCAGCCACTTGTAATGCCCCTTTACGGGCGTATGTTAAAATAACGCTCCACTCATAATATGGCCCTGTATAAGCAGATCTGGAATGTTAGTGATATTTTAGATGGAGTTTAATTCATCAGTTGTAATGAAGATGCACTTTAACTTACTTTTTAATGTAGCGATAAAATTCAAATACCTCTCGTTCCAGCCGCCCACTTCAAAACAATTTTTTTTTTGTGAGCTAACGGTTTGAACTGTTCTCTTATTGGCACTCTAGCTCCAATAAAAAATGGTGTAAGTGCCATATGGCTAGAGTGCTGTTTGGAGAACAGTTCAAAACGTTAAATCACAAAAAAAAATAATAATAATAATAATATATTACATATATACATACTTTACAATATAATGCTATCCCCCCTCCCCCAGTATAATGTAAAAAATCCTCAAAACTAAAGATTCTGTGTGATTACTCTTCATGACAGCGAGTTTTTGATCCTCAGGCACAAAAATAAAATAAACATAAAAATAAAAACCATACAAATATACAGAAGAGTTAAAAGGCAACTACACTGAATTAGTAACTATCAGTATGCATATTATTGGAATTTATCCCTTACATAGCAGAGTATTGCAGAGCTGTAGAGTTGATCAAGTGGTATTTGTTATAATTTACAAAATAAGATCACTTTGGTATACATTGCAGAACATATGCAGAGCAGGTGACTTACACAGACTGTAGATAAAGCTTGGCTGCTTTCCTCTCTATTGGGAATTGACTTTAAAAATCCAAACAGGTTTAATTAACAAATTTTATTATTATATTTTACATGCGGCAGGTTTATTACCCACAGAGCGCAGGTATAATATTTTAAGTATGCACAAAAGCTATACTAATTGTACTGATTAAGCATTTATAAATCTGAGCAAAGACAAATGATTTTGTGCATACGAAATGTAAGATTTCAGTAGTTTATGACAACCTCTTAAATAGCATTTCTCTCCAAATATTCCAATGTTCAGTCCTGAAATGTATTTTTACTAAACAGTGACCCCTTTCATTAGTCTGGAATTTGCTAACCATTAATAATTGCAATGTTCCTGAAGAAATGGATCCCACAAAAAATACTTGGGTAAGATTGTTACAGGCTGCCTATATATAAAGTATGAAAACACTCAACTATATACACTTCCCATTATCTACTATATAAGAACTACCTTTATAGGGTGTAAGATCTACAAATTGTACTAAAGTATTTGGCCTCCGTTTAATTTTGATTGGTGAGAGTAGGCTAGTAACCATGTATGGTTACTGATCAGCTCATTAATTCACATGTGTTCTAGTTCAGATAAAATGTGTCCTGTGGACTGGAATTAAAGAAGACTGTTCTAGTGTGTAAAGAGAAGTCTTGTGTACAAGGATCAGTTATGATCACATGATGCTTTCAATGCATTGACGTCTTGCACAATGTCACTGTGGCACACAGAACATGGGCTTGTAAGTGTATGAGGTTTACCTGTGTCTGTTATGGCATTCCCCATAAATTAGCAAAATTTTAATACAATGCTTATAACCCTTTTAAAGAAGGATTTTTGTAAACAAAAGTTTATTGTGAAAATGAGAAAACTGCTGCATCAGTACACAAAACAAATATTTATCAATTACATGATTAAAATAAAAGGGTTTTAGAGCAATACCAACTCATATATAATGGATATATCATTTTGTATTAAATTCAGTTGAAAGGATGATAAGCTTGTGCAGGGAATCCTGCTGCAAATATTTCATCTCAGTATTTGCTTTTTGTAACAATGCATACCAAACATCTTTCATTTTTAATTTTTTAATTATTAGCTTTATATATTAAAGAAAACTCATGTGCAGTGATATTTTGCATAACACTGCAGTGAATGTTGGTGCAAAGCTTTGCTTAATAACCTTTCTGTGATTACATTGCTTTACGATTCTGTTATTTATAAATTGAAGACAAGCCAACACTCAAGAGCTTTTTCATTGAAAATGATTTACTTCTTTCCCTGTTTACTCAATTGATTGTTATGTGGTTTATCCAGTATTTTATTGTAGGATAAGCTGCCATTTGCTGATAGTTCCTTATGAAGCCATTTTAACAGTAGACCAGAGAAACACCAATAAAGATATTACTCACAAACAGGGAACAGTGTATGATCATTTTTTTTTATAGAAATCTCTTTATACAGCATAATGGCAAAATTATGATTAGATAATTACAGTAATTCTATCTCCTGTAGGATATGTAGAAAAATAACTACAGGTTGTTAAACAAATAAAGACATTGTAAATATGGCTTCAAACATTTGATTGTTTAAATTTGCAGTTTACAGCGCTCTCTGTAATTAGGATGTAATCTTTAAGGGGACAGTAAAATCACAATTAAGCTTTCATGGATTAGCTACAGTATGCACTTTTAACCAATGTTCTATTTTTTTATTGTATTATATAATTTTGTTTGCTTGTTGTTTTTTTTAAAAGATCATACCTAGGTTAGATCAGGAGTGTGCACATGTCCTGAACACTATGGGCTCCATTTACCAAGCTGCAATAGCAGCTTCGGGGGCCCCAACGTTTCAGGTTTGCGTGAGCGAGCTGAAATGCTAGTTAAGATGCAGTGGTCTTAAAACCACTGCTACTTATCCTTTCAATTATCCGGATCAGATCCGATCAGGATGATTAACAGCCACACTATTGGATACTATTGGCCATGTGCAAGCAGAGGGAGACATTGCACAAGCAGCAGCTTGTGTAATGTTAAATGCGGGTACTGTATTGCTTCCCGTTTGCTGCAAGCCTGGGCGGATGAGGTTCATGACAGCGAACCTCATCCATCCGCCTGATAATAAATGGAAACCTACCTATGTGACAGCAGTGTTTGTATTTGCAAATACTGGTGCACTCTAGTTCTCAACAACATATAACACCTTTTTTAAAAAACTCCATACTCTATCTAAAATGTCCTTGTTTACTTTTGACATGCCTATCCATTTCAGCAAAACATAAGCTTGTGTATACTGTCTACATATTGAGATATGTAACTTTTCTACAAACTATCTTTATTTTATAAAATAAAATATATATTATAGGGTATTCTATTCATGTTTTATATTGATATTTACTAACAATGTACCTGAGGATATTATCCATAAATCTAATATTGTCCTTTGATTTCACGGCAATACAAACAAATTCAGTCTCCTTGATTCACCTTGAACTGAAATAACTCATTTGACAAAAAACATATCTTATGGATGTGACATACATACATATATGTATATATATATATATATAAATATATATATATATATATATATATATATATAAAATGTGTGTGTGTGTTTGTGTGTCTGTGTATATGTACAGATAGATAGATTAAAAGCAAGATCATCCACAAATGAAACCCTAGAAAAAATAGGCACAGAGAGGCTTCATGAATTTCGAATATGATCTCATTGTTTCAATGATGCTTCTCAGAAGCATAAAGGGACAGTCAACACCAGAATTTTTGTTGTTTATAAAGATAGATAATCCCTTTATTACCCATTTCCCAGTTTTGCATAACAAACACAGTTATAATAATACACGTTTTACCTCTGTAATTACCTTGTATCTAAGCCTCTGCAGACTGCTCCCTTATTTCAGTTCATTTGATAGACTTGCATTTTAGCCAATCAGTGCTCACTCCTTGGTAAATTCACATGCGTGTGCTCAATGGTATCTATGTGAAACACATGAACTAATGCCCTCTATTGGTAAAAACTGTCAAAATGCTTTCAGATTAGAGGCGACCTTTAAGGTCTAAGAAATTAGCATATGAACCTCCTAGGTATAACTTTCAACTAAGAATACCAAGAGAACAAAGCAAAATTGGTGCTAAAAGTAAATTGGAAAGTTGTTTAAAATTGCATGCCCTATTTGAATCTTGACTTTTTTTTTGGACTTGACTATCCCTTTAACAAGTGTCTTTAAATCCAGCACAGTGCGATGCACAAGTAGACAGAAAGATAGATAGATAGATAGATAGATAGATGATAGAAGGCAGAATATACATGTATGTATTTTGTAATTTGGCTGATGGCTGTCACATGATTCAAAGGGAAGGAAAACTGAACTAACTTTAAAATTTGATAGAAAAAAAACTGCTATTTATTTAAAATTTAGACATTTTTCATTGTCTTTTAATTATGCATCTCTTGATTATGCTATTCCACTGTGTTAAGTAGTCCGTTAATATTGTACATCAATTTGCAGAACGGATTACAACTATTGGAGTTTTTATGGTTTTCTCAAAACAATTTAAAATAAAATCAATGTTAGGTGTAAATGTTCAAACAGGAAATAACTATGACTCAGTAACTTGTTCTCTTGTTGGTCAGCACCTGGGAGCAGCCTATTTTAGTTCAGTTGTGATTTTCACGAAGGTGAACCTTCCTGAAGTATATCAGTATGATCCCATCTATAAACGAGTTCTCCTCTGTGAAAAGCACATCTGTGCTAAAAGAGTTTACTGGACCATTGTTTGTAGTTGGTATTAGACTATAGTGACCCACCAAAGAACAAGATACTGAGCCATTGTACCTTTCTGGGTTTCTCTTCATGTGTATTAACTCTTATTGTGTTTGTCCACTATTCTTAACAACGATTTTCTAGTATGCAAACAGTTTAGGCAATGTTCATAATTGTAAAAGAAACCTAGGATACAGATTTGCTTTTCATTCTTTCTAGGGAGGCACTAAATCAAATATGTTTATCTATATAATATACATTATGTAGTTTGTATAGATATATTAACAAGCTATAGACTTATGCAGCATATATATATATATGTTACTTACTAACTGGCCTCTCTCCCCTTTAATCCATCCTTAATGCATCTGTCAGACTAATCCACCTCTCTCGATGCTCTGTTTCTGCTGCACCTCTCTTCACTGGCTCCCCATTCACAACAGAGTTAAATTCAAAATTCTCACCCTGACCTACAAAGCCCTCACCAATGCTGCCCCACCCTACCTGTCCTCACTTATCAACAAATACTCCTCTGCCCGCCCCCTAAGATCCAACAATGACCTGCTTCTTGCGTCCTCTACCATCACCTCCTCTCATGCTAGACTACAGGACTTTTCTCGGGCGGCACCAACCCTCTGGAACGCACTTCCTTGTGCTGTCAGACTTGCCCCTAACCTCTCCTCCTTTAAACGTTCCCTAAAGACCTTTCTGTTCAGGGAAGCTTATCACCCGACTTATTAACATACTAACTTCACTTAACTAACAGCTGTCCTCTATCTCCTCACTAATAACATTCTCACCTTTGCAGTCCCCACCTCCTGTTTCCCATCCTACCCATGTAGATTGTAAGTTCCCACGGGAATAGGGCCCTCAATTCCCCCTGTTTTTTCTGTAAAATTTTGTTGTATTGTTTCTCCATTGTACTGATATCCTTGTACCCACGGGCAGCGCTGCGGAATCTGTTGGTGCTTTATAAATAAAGAATAATAATAATAATGTTATAACTATTGAGATGATTCTGTTTATTTTATTATATAGTAGCCATTATAAAACGAACTTACTATTTTACAAAGGGTAAATTATATATAAATTTTTTAAATCAAATCAAATTATTCTTGTACAAAATTGACTATTAATGTCTATAGTAATTTTGGTCAATAAATCATTTTATAAGCTTTTCTAAAAAAGAATGCACCACACTATTAAAAAAACATGTCATGGACAAAATATGACTAATACAGAAGGCTGTAGAAATAAAACTGATCAGGTACAAGGGCCTATACAAAAGTGGCCCAGGGCTCACTTACTGTATAAGTAAAAATGCATGAATATGTAAAAACTGCTGTCATGCCTATATTTATGTACTTGCACAGATGTACCACATTGCTGAAGGGATCTTAAATTCATTTCCTAAATTCCCACGCATTTTGAATTTACATATATGACTGAAACAACCAAATCCACTATGAAATAAAATTCTTCTTTAGGTGAGATGTTTCATGCAGATTCCATCACCTGTCTCAACATAATGAGCTCCAATTGAGTAAAAATATAGATTTTTGTCACACCCCCATTTTTTGCTTTTGTTACTCATCTTTGTCATCCCGGGCACAGGAAAATGGTTTAAAAGTGCAATACTAATAGTTATTTTTGTATTTCTTATAGTTTTCTTTTTGTACATATTGCACTGTAATTCTTCACCTTTAGATTCAGCAGATTATTTATACGTTGTTAGAGATACATTTTTAATGTATTAAACATTATTTAATAGCAAATATTTATTAGCACATATATTGTTATTTTAATGTTAATTACAAGGAACTTACCAACTAAAATAAAAACTAAAAATGACTAAGCAAATACAACAGGAAATGTGAAAAAAGTTAAAATGTTTAATTATGTAACCTTAAAATAATCTTACGCTAATGCAGCAACCAAAAATTGCAAAGTTGTTTAAAATTGCACCCTATAATGAAAGAAAATTTTTTTATGTCCCTTTTAATCTTGAGGCAGTGTTTAACTTGAAAATATTGTAATTATTTTGATTTAAAAAATAAGTGAGAGAAAATTTAAAAGAAAAAAATTGAAGGATTGGAATCAACCCCAATGCTTGTTTGTTTGTTTTTACAGCATATTTTTTTCTTAATTTTGTGTTGTCTTCTCCAACTTCCCTAAATGTAAAACATTATAGGGAAATACTTATATGGCACAGGTACAGTACATATAGGATTATTATAATATTATTGAATTGTAATTACTAGGATGATCTACGTATGTTACTACTATTGTCGTTATTATTAGAATTATTATTATTATTATTATGCCAATAATTTAAAGATTACACAGTAAGATTTAAGAAAAAAGGCAAGTATATAATTAAATGTAACTATAAAAGGATTGCCAATATAGAGTGTTTTAAAATTGTTTTCCCTGTGTCAATGAAACAAGGAGAAAGCTCTCACTCTTTGTTTAAATTCAATATTACATAAACGTTACCTCTAGGGAGGCGTAAAGGTACAACATAGTTTAAATATCTGAATAGAGGTATTATGAGCAAAACTATTGCTTATTCTATTTAAAGGTTGAAAATATGAAAATATTAAATACACATTGAAAAGCACAGCAATCAAATGCCCTGTCTTGGATATATTTATATATAAAGTGTACTTGAAAAAAGTCACTCATAAATCTGATGTTGTCATTGGGTTCGACTAAGCATTGTGCCATTTATCTAAAGGTCATAAATATACTTTTAACAACATGCATGTAAGCTGTCAAAACATATGAACAGCAGCTGGTAGTGAATCCATAGATAGCTGGGCTAAAATGGAAGCCCTGAACCTTAATGTATAGTTATGGAATAGGCAGCATATGTGTAAAAAATTCTAAAATTTAAATAAAGTAAATTACATGTGATATTATAATAATTAAGAAATTAATCAAATGGTGTGTCATAGAGCAAATATAATCAAAAAACTAAACTCTTTATAGAGAGCCAGATTACAGGTCATCAGCACTTTTTTTTTAGAAAAAGACAGAAAAAAATGAATAATTAGAAAGATGCCTACAAATTTAACTTCCCTATATTCTAGGTTTTATTTGTTTGTTTTTTAATCTTACAAAAAAAAAGACATTTCATAGAATTCACAGTATTGCAAAATAGTCTCAAAGAGCAGAACTACCTTGAAAATATCTTATAATTTGAGAGGTTTATAATAACCCTATCTATTTCTATACAAAGGTATTGAAAGTAAAAAAAATGAAAAGCTTCTGAATACTAATAGTGGATAATTCCTATGGGATTAAGCTTTCAAAAGTGCAATAAAGTGTGGTTGTTGTACACAAAGATTTATATCTACAGCTCCTACTACAGATAAAAATGAGCCAGTAGCATTCATTCCTGTTATATAAATTCCCTATACTACAGCAAGCATAAGAAAAACCAATGCACAAACTGGATTAGAATGCGTGGATAACCTATCTGTGCTGACAGATCAGTTTTATTTTTATCAGTATCACTGAAAGACTGTACAGTGAGGCTTTCCTTTTCCAACAAGCTTTGTCTGCTTCAGGCATTTTCTGTGTATCCTGCTGTACCTCTTAGAGTGTACTGAAAATGTATTCCTTATTCTGCTGTATTCATTTTTTTTATTTTTTTTTTGGATAATTGCCCTTATATTTTAAATAATGTTTCTGCATTTTCCATCATTTTAAGAAAAGGTTTATGTTTCAAGAATAATCCGTTTAATTTGTTTATGAATTATGGGTAATAAAGAAGGAATATATACTTTATCTTATATATATCTCTGCATTATGAACATTCATGTCCCACCACGGTACAAATAATGGGGAAGGTTGACAGTAGAATGAAGTAATAAGATTCTGGTGCCGCAGATATACATAATTTATTTGTTTAGGAAGTGCAGATATTTTTTTCTGGAACCATTGTACATTTTTTTCTGTGGTTCTTGGTCAGGTGGGAATTAATTATGTTTTGTTTGTTTGTTTTTATCTTTTGTGTTAATGAGTTGATAGACATGTTTGCATTAGAAACTAGCATATATGTTAGAAGTGAAGAAAGGATATATGCAACTGCCTCTATAAAATGAGCATTTGTTTTGCATTGTATGACATGCTGCAACAATGTATGTCTTTATTACATGTCAATATGCTGTGTAGTGTTGAAGGATAGTTTCACCATGTACTTAATGTTTTTTATAAAGGTAAGGGGTGCCTGATTTTGTCTAAGGTCATCAAGGTTCATAATAGCATAATCTAACCATTGTGTACTGTAACACATGTACTATCCTTTATATAATACCAATGACATATCATGGTCTGTTATTAAATGTATTGGAAAATAGAAATTGCACATTTAGGCTTATTTATGCAATTGAAACATTTAGTTTTGTTATATATGTTATAAATAACCTGGTCTTGGAAGCCCTGCAACCACCTAAAATGCACATTTGAATAATTATTACCTTTGTATATATAGAAAGGGAGATAAGATAAATAGTTCTGCTCTTTCAATAAGTATGTACCTGAGAACAATGGGGTATGATTTCAATGAGCAAACACATGCATTCAAATCACAAAAATAAACCTAAAGGATCATTTTCCAAAAGATGTAATCTGCAGCTTGAAAGTACCACATGCATCTGCCAGGCTATTCCACCTCTCCCGGCGCTCTGTTTCTGCTGCACCTCTCTGTGAGTCCCTTCACTGACTCCCCATTCACAGCAGAGTTAAATTCAAAATTCTCACACTGACCTACAAAGCCCTCAACAATGCTGCCCCACCCTACCTGTCCTCACTCATCAACAAATATACTCCAGCCTGCCCCCTAAGATCCAACAATGACCTCCTCTACCATCACCTCCTCTCATGCTAGACTACAGGACTTCTCTCGTGTGACACCAACCCTCTGGAACACACTTCCTTGAGCTGTCAGACTTTCCCCTAACCTCTCCTCCTTTAAACGTTCCCTAAATACCTTTTTGTACAGGGAAGATTATCACCCGAAGCATTTACAAATGAATTTAACTTACCTAACAGTTGCCCCCATCTAACTCCACACTAATATCATTCTCACCTTTGCAGTCCCCACCTCCTGTTGCCCATCCTCCTACCCATCTAGATTGTAAGTTCCCACGGGAACAGGGTCCTCAATTCCCAATGTATTTGTCTGTAAAATTTTGTCTTTTATTGTATTGTTTCACTGTTGTACCTTTATCTTTGTACCCATGGGCAGTGCTGCGGAATCTGTTGTCACTTTATAAATAAAGAATAATAATAATAAAAATAAGCAATTGGTAACAAATTAAGGGGAAAAATATTACAGTGCATGCACCTTTAATATAAAATTATCAAAACATAATATAGATATTATGTCAATTTCTAAATCAAATCAAACACATGGAATTGATAGAAAAATTAGGTTATTGTGTTTTCATTATTTTATATAAATATTGGAGATTGATAGCATATATCAATTGGTCACTTGGTGGCAATGCAGTGTAATCATTGCACACTGTCCAGTTATCTTCTCAATTCAGAACACATGTGTAGTTACATCTAAACCTATAGATCACTATCATGTTTTGTTTTTAACAAAACTTTCAATTTCAATATTCTTTACAAAATGAATAACTACTTTCTGCACTGAGCAGTCAACATGCAGAAATGGAGGTTTAATTCATGTTCTAAGCAGTCTTTTGGTTCCAGAAATGAAATCAACCAAGAACTGATTCAAATTCGCTATGGACGCACCTTGTGTTTAAGAGATATTTAACTTATAATTAAAATGCACCTTCAATTGCACATAACCTATCTAGTACCTACTAATCATAATGCTACCTATGATGAGATCTCAAATTAGCAAACAATTACACAATTTAATTTTCAAAAGGCACCCATTATTTATTTTATATGAGGATGAAACATTAATGTTGATGTCAATAAAACTATGATTATTATTTGTAATGTACCATTATAAGCCTCATAACTTCCTTATACAATTGTTCAATAAATAAAGACAAATACTTTAAAAAAAAAAGAGTTAAAAATATACATTGCAATTTTTTACAAAACAGTAGTACTTGATCTTAAAGAGACAAAATACACATATGCTAAATTACTTGAAAGTGATGCAGCATAACTGTAAAAAGCTGACAAGAAAATATCACCTAATATTTTTATGTAAAAATGGAAGACATTTTACCTCAACATTTCTTCAGCTCACCAGAGTGTTGTGTAAATAGTTATACTTCAGCTGCTATTCAGCTGCAAGTAAAAAAAAAAAAAGACAATCCGTATCAGCAGTGCTGAGGTAATGCTTTGTCTTTGATGGATCTCATGAGCTTTCTCTGACATCTCATGAGATTTCATAGAACTTACTTAAACTGAATAGGAAAACCACATGACTGTGCCTGCACATGACAGATGCACACTCCTTAGCTTGTCCTGTGACAAGCATCCTGACTGGCTGCTTATGTCTCTGGAGTGAAATGTGAGGTAAAATATCTTCCTTTATTACATACAGATGTTCAGTTGATATTTTCTAGTCAGCTTTTTACAGCTATACTGCATTAGTTTCAAGTGCTTCAACATTTGGGTATCATGCCCCTTTAATGTTGCAGGGATATACTGCTATGTTCATTCTAATAAAATATTATATATAAATCGATTCTGCTACCTAAATAGCAATTTCCAGTTCCTTTATACATGTTTTAAGTTGCTCTTTTTCAACAATAGAAGACCACCCTCAATGTTCATTTTGTGACATGCATTTTAAAGTTTAATGAGCCTTAAATATTTAATGCAGCAAGATTGATTTCATTCTTTTGTTTCTGCTTCATTTGGGATTCCTAGCACTGGAAAAACTAGCTATTGACATTATTTTGCTGCAGAAACTGACAATTTGAAGAAAAAAAATCTTATGGTAATGCATTATATTTTATATATGAAAATAATTGCAATATATGATATTAAATTGAAATTTCTTGTTTTCGTTTCACTACTGTTTCCATATACGCTTTCTCAATGGCTGCATTAAAAGATATGCAGGTAGTTATGGTTTGTAGCTCCTTGGTTTAAATGCCCCAAAATTACTGTGTATGCTATTTTGATCTTTGGATTTGCATCACCATTACATTACCATGAATAAGGTGGTGATTTATCAAGCTGAGGCGGGCAGGGACGCACATACGCGCCCCTGTCTACTGCAGCTTGCCTCCGGTGGGCTGAATTCCGCTACCGGAATTCAGCATTGCACACAACTACAATTTTGTGCTTGCATGCAATTCCGCCCCCTGCCCGCGCACAGCCAATCATGTGCGGGCAGGAGTTGTCAATCTCCCAAGTCAGAAGAGGGTAGGGAAGAAGCGTTGTACTAACCGTGCTTGTTAAATACGAAGTGCAGATTCTCTTGTGAAATCCTGCTGAAGAGGTTGATAAATCGACCCCCTTAGTGTCATGTATTATGTATTCTATACTTAACTGGGTACTATGGAAAATGGTCAGGCCTAACAAAGAAATGAAAATGAGATGTATTATTATTATTATTATTATTATTACTACTACTACTACTAGTAATAATAATAAAAATAATAAAATAATAATAATAATAATAAAAACAATAATAATAATAATAATAATTTGATGAGCGAGAGGAGAACAAGAAGAATTCAAAAATAAAAAATGCAGGAATTTCCTATTCTTGATGAATGCTATGCTTGAGGGCTAAATACTGATAGATATAACATATGTTCCCTATGTTATTAAGTAATGTAATTAATACAGTTGCCCTGTTCCACTTTCTTCAGAATAAATAAATTAATGATCAGTCTATGTTGCTGATTAAACAGAAATACAGACATTCACACAAAAACACATACATGGAAAGTGGGTGCACCAAAAGTGTAGTATGTTAATCCATATAAAATCACAAAATACCATACTCTATAAATGAGTGCCAGAATGAGTGCCCGAATAGTGGGTGGAACCTTTAGGAGCTGTCCAGCAAGCTCACACCACAGCCTATCGGTCCCTTGCTGTTTTCTGGATCCTTCCAAGGCTTGTATGGACGTCTACTTAGTAATGTCAAAACCAATGCTGATAAGATTGACTGTTATTCTGGATAGCTGTGGGGGGGAAATAAACTTCCACCACAACAAAAACGCTCAAAATGTAGCTAAAGTTAAATTACTATAATAATAATAATAAAAAAAAAAAAAAAAAACTGTAGCGAATCATGTCTGCCCAATATCTGCCTTGATGGCATTTATCATTGCACAAGCATTTCTGGTGAAATGCTTGTGCAATGCTGCCCCCTACACATTCACGGCCAATCGGGCGTATCTGATCGGGATGATTGCATGGCAGACGAGTTAAGGAGCAGTGGTCTTAAGACTGCTGCTTCTTAACTCCTGTTTCCGGCAAGCCGTAAGACTCGCGTGGAATAAACAGCATCTGCTGCTTAATAAATCGGCCCCTATTAGTCAATCTTCAAAACAGCGTTCCTCCCTGCCCACTTTAACGCTGGATAGGTCAATTAAAAGTATAGTTGATACAAAGTAATAAGCTTCAACTTCCAAATGGTATTGCAACTACAACACTCATAGTTACAAGGGGCTAGGCCTTTTTGGGTTTTTAAGATAGAGATTAGGATACCAAAAAGGATTTAATTCAGAATTTGATCTCATTCTGTTTTGAAATCCATTTTAAGATATGAAGTTAAGTTCTGTCAGATAAAATGGAATATAGTGAATGACTGCATATGCAGGATATTTAAGTTCACCCCTATATGGGAATTATTAGCAGTAAATGTTTTCACCTATAAATATAGCTAAGAATTGTAAAGATTGATACTTATTATATTTTCACTACCTATTTTTCCTAAGTTGTGTTTTTCATGTTGCACTTTTTTTCCTTAAAAATGTCCTGAGATGGGGGTGAAAATAAAGTTTACTTTTTTAAGGGATGGAGCAGGTCTGTTTTTTTTTTTTTTTTTGGACTTAAGAGTCAATCTTAAGCATTGGATTTGAAATTCCTGAGTAGACGGTTTATTTTGTATATGAAAGAGCTGTTTTTGATATTTGAAACCATAACCCATGAAAATTGGTTTAAATTGCAGGGAAATCCTTAGTTTATAACTTTTTTTGACACATATGCTCCTTTATATTATCTCTGTCAGTACTATTATCTTTGTCAGTATACTAAAGCACAAAACTTAGAGAGATCAATTTATTAACATTTTATTGCTTATATCACCTACCTCCTACTGGGAGTGTAATTTGTTCTGCTGACTATTTTTACAAAGCTTTCTATATCCTAAACGTTTAGTACAGGTAGGGATACCACAGTCAAAATCAGCAAATTAAAATGTCAATATAAAGGTACTGGTAGCTATGTCTAATTCATGTAATACACTCCAGCAGGTAAAATGGATCATTAGAAACAAATTATGCTAAATTGTCTCATAAACACCATCAGAAATTATTATTGTGACTAATGATTAAGCTGTTATGGGGGATGCTGAAATATAAAGTATATTGCATTTAAATGAAGACGATTGCCTTAAAATTATTCCACAATCCTCTCACTGCATTTCCCAACCATTCTTCCTTACCTCCAGTGTAAATGCATTACTTCCTACGATGAATGTCTAAATATGTTAATATTATTACATTTAAAAAAAAATGAAAAAAGTGAATGCATATAAGTAAAATTAGACAAATTTAATATTCGCAAAAAAAAAGAACTCTCTTGATATGTGCTAAATTAATATTACTATGCACTTTCTAAAAAATCTTATTACATTTAGAATCAATTTATTTTGCAGATTATTAACCAGAACAGAAAAATTAGAGTAGAATAGAAGAATATTTAAAAATCCATTACAGTACATTAGCTTAAACTATATTAAACTCACTCTTATAAAATTATTCCCAGATATATTCAGTGGTAGTAAGGTCTATGCAGGGGTTTATATGCACACTCTTATATAGAGTGTGCATATAAACACATTTTTACACAATCATAGTATATATGAGCAATTAAATGCTGCAATGTAAAATATCTGCATAAAAAATGTTTTAAAAGCATTTAAACTGTCATTTTGTGTAAATGTTTTCCATTTGTTAAGAACAGGTATAAATAAAGTAGAACACTGAGGTCTAGATTACGAGTGATGCACTAACAGTTGCCTGCAAGCAAAAAGGGGTTTAACACCCCACACCTACTATATATATATAGAGGCAGTCCCCGGGTTATAGACATCGACTTAAGTACAGCTCGTATTTACAAACGGAGAAAATAGAGCTTTATCACCAATCCTTCTTTCCAGGATAACCCAAAATACTCAAAATCCAATTGTCACAAGGACAGAAAGTGATGTGAAATTTTTTAAACAGGGGCCCAGATAGCAAAACATACTTTCCCCTATGCTATCCAAAACTAAAAAACTGTTTAGCAAGAGTTTCACCTAAAAAAAAGTGCCTGTTCCAACGTACATACAAATTCAACTTAAGAACAAACCTACAGAACCTATATTGTTCGTAACCTGGGGACTTCCTGTATATATATATATATATATATATATATATATATATATATATATATACATATCTATAGAAATGTGTATTTTTGAATAAATAGAATATATTCTGCTATGTGAAGAACATTGGAATGCAGAATATTTATATTTTCATGTCGGGTTAGCGAACTTGAGAATATTCAATCAAGTTTGCATGCTAGTAGGGTGTTAGGTTTGTTTTCTACTTTTTTTGTTCCATTGACTTATATGGGGGAATACGTTAATGCACGCGTAATATTATACGTTTGGCTTTTTAAAGTGAAGGTCAATTTTCGTCTTTTCCCTACTGAGTTTGATTACACATCCTATAAGCATCCTAGTTGCTAACTTTTTTATTTATATGCATATTCCTTTCTTTTAAAAATTATATATGAAAATTGTACTGGTTTTAATTGGGACTCCTCCCCTCCAACACTTTCTTATTCTGGGTTAGTGACATAGCGAGCGGTCACATACGCTCTCTACATCTGTCTAAAGCTCGTGCACAACATATGGAAACTAACTGTGCATGCGTATGTGCACCTGAAGTGTGCATGCGTTACAATTTACATTATATCGTTCTATATTTAGAATTAAAATCAAATTTATAATACATAAGACACTATTACTTTTCAGATCGTTATCTCTATATAAAACAGCATTACATATAGATGCCATCAAAATGTATTATAAAATATTCGATTCTTTGCTTGACAAAGTTTGTGCTGGCAAGATTCAATATTGTCACACACGATTAGATCATAATTATTAACAGCTTCTTGTTGCTTGTATGCGATCGTTATTGTTGAAGTTATATATCGATTTCGCAAACAGGAAGCTAAACACGCATGCGCGTCTCATGAACGAGCCTCAGACATGACGCTCCTCATGAAGTTACGCATGCGCAAATCTTAGAAGTGATATTTCAAAAAAGGCTGAAGATTGGTGCACTAATTCTTAGATAACTGTCAATCAAGTTATCTAAGATGGCAGACGGACGAGTAATAAAAGGTAAAAGTAAACAGTGAATAAAAATTGTAAAAAATGATGAGAGAAACTCAGGTTCGTTTCAAATAAAGAGCTGAACGGCGTGAACAAGTCATGTGGACTTGACCTTCACTTTAAGCTTGTTAATGAAAACTGTTTACTTGCAACATGTAATATGAGTGCAACTCGAAGACACATGGGTTAGTGTGTGAGTAAAAACAGTTTACTTTTAACAATATAAGCACAGCCTGATATAGGCAAAAATCTTACTTATAGTGCAGTTAACGCTCACGCGGGAGTGTTAACTAGTGCTTCACTTGTAATCTGGCCCTGATTTAGCAGTCACAGTGTGAATAGCAGGACTAGACTTCAAAATACTTTTTTATATTCCCCTTACAGGCCAATGTGCATACTGTCAACTTAAGTATGTTGCAGTATATGTGACCCTCTTATGTATTACACAAAGACATACATTTTATAAGAGGTGTTAATTGCCTCTAATGCTACTGTACAGAAACCCTTTGGTAAAGCTCTGTATCTTTATATTGGGTGCTGCCATCTTGTAGCCCACATATAGTTGAATTTTGTGATAGAAGCAGTGTGCTTTCACAGATCATTGTTGTCACTGACTTTTTGAGAGCATTACCTTGCACTTTGGTTTAGCATGCACAATAGAAAGCAAAGCCTTCACATATTTTGTACACAATTTAAAAGTTACATAACAAATATGGAAAACAAAAACTCAGGAATAATATTGTGCAATGCACCAACTGCTACAAATACAGCTCCTGCTCTGTATTCTACACTTTAAGTGCACTATAAGTCTTGTTACAAAGACAACACTATCACTGATCTGTGAGCACACGCTGCTTTTGTCACAGGATGTGAGAAAACTTAAACTCCAAGATGGCAGCACCCAGTGTGAATATGCAAAAGTTAACTAACCAGAACTTGTAAAGGGTTAAAATAATATAATAGCTTTAAAGATAGCTGCAGGCAACAGAGGGGTACAATAGCATGGTGAGTAGTACCCATGCAGCTGTAGATGTACTGGGCAGTTCAATGTTCCTTTAATAGGGTCATGAAACCTCTAATTTGTCTTTAAAGATTCAGATATAGGGGGCAAATTATCAAGCTCTGAATGGAACTTGATGCCCCGGTTTCGCGCGAGCCTTGAGGCTCACTGGAAACAGCAGTTATGAAGCAGCGGTCTAAAAACCGCTGCTCCATAACTTGTCTGCCTGTTCTGAGGCTGCGGACTGCAATCTACACGATCCTATACAATCGGGCTGATTGACACCCCTATTGGCCGAAAATCTACAGGGGGCGGCATTGAACAAGCAGTTCACAAGAACTGCTTGTGCAATGATTAATGCCGACAACGCATGCTGTCGGCATTTATCGTTGTGCGGCGGACATGATACGCTACATTGTATCATGTCCGATCGCACTTTAATAAATCAGCCCCATAGCATACAGTTTTAAACAAATTTACAATTTACTTATATTATCTAATTTGCTTTATTCTATTGGTAGCTTTTGTTTAAAATCATACCAAGGTAGTGTCAGGAGCTGCAATCCACTACTGAGAGCTAGTTGCTAATAGGTGGCTACAGTATTGGCATTTCAAGTATAATATGATGTAGTGATGAGTGACATTCATGATTGCATATATGGACAAATATTTTTTAGTGTAATCGTAATTGCATACAACCAATCAGCCAATGACTGATCAAGAAATGCATTATGGGTATATGCTGTTTGCTAAGGCTTGAATTGTTGCATGCATTGCATTATTTTGAACAATGACCACCCATTCAAGCCATCCTTGTTGGTATTTAGAGTAGGTGATATCAACAGGAACATTATACTCAAAACATGAATTCCCCATAAATTAATTTATTAAAGAGATGTTATGTTAAAAAATGCACTTTTATTTAAAATATAAGCATTTTTGCAATATATTGCTGTTTTTCTGCATATCATATGAGGGCCTGAGCACCAGTATTCAGACACTACACCTTCTCAGAGAGTCAGCAGTGACTTGCATGACCCAAATTATATCTTCAGAAACAACACACACCACAGCCATCTCTCTGAGAAGGTTCAGTTGAATAATCAGTCAGCTGCACTTGCTGCTCAAATTTTAGGCCTAGATTTAGAGTTCGGCGGTAGCCGTCAAAACCAGCGTTAGAGGCTCCTAACGCTGGTTTTGGGCGCCCGCTGGTATTTGGAGTCAGTGATTAAAGGGTCTAACGCTCACTTTACAGCCGCGACTTTTCCATACCGCAGATCCCCCCTACGCCATTTGCGTAGCCTATCTTTTCAATGGGATCTTCCTAACGCCGGTATTTAGAGTCGTTTCTGCAGTGAGCGTTAGAGCTCTAACGACAAGATTCCAGCCGCCTGAAAATAGCAGGAGTTAAGAGCTTTCTGGCTAACGCCGGTTTATAAAGCTCTTAACTACTGTACCCTAAAGTACACTAACACCCATAAACTACCTATGTACCCCTAAACCGAGGTCCCCCCACATCGCCGCCACTCGATTAAAATTTTTAACCCCCTAATCTGCCGACCGCCACCTACGTTATACTTATGTACCCCTAATCTGCTGCCCCTAACACCGCCGACCCCTGTATTATATCTATTAACCCCTAACATGCCCCCCACAACGTCGCCGCAAGCTACTTAAAATAATTAACCCCTAATCTTCCGACCGCAAATCGCCGCCACCTACGTTATCCCTATGTACCCCTAATCTGCTCCCCCTAACATCGCCGACCCCTATGTTATATTTATTAACCCCTAATCTGCCCCCCACAACGTCGCCGACACCTACCTACACTTATTAACCCCTAATCTGCCGAGCGGACCTGAGCGCTACTATAATAAAGTTATTAACCCCTAATCCGCCTCACTAACCCTATCATAAATAGTATTAACCCCTAATCTGCCCTCCCTAACATCGCCGACACCTACCTTCAATTATTAACCCCTAATCTGCCGACCGGAGCTCACCGCTATTCTAATAAATGTATTAACCCCTAAAGCTAAGTCTAACCCTAACACTAACACCCCCCTAAGTTAAATATAATTTTATCTAACGAAATAAATTAACTCTTATTAAATAAATAATACCTATTTAAAGCTAAATACTTACCTGTAAAATACATCCTAATATAGCTACAATATAAATTATAATTATATTATAGCTATTTTAGGATTAATATTTATTTTACAGGCAACTTTGTAATTATTTTAACCAGGTACAAGAGCTATTAAATAGTTAAGAACTATTTAATAGTTACCTAGTTAAAATAATTACAAATTTACCTGTAAAATAATCCTAACCTAAGATATAATTAAACCTAACACTACCCTATCAATAAAATAATTAAATAAACTACCTACAATTACCTACAATTAACCTAACACTACACTATCAATAAATTAATTAAACACAATTGCTACAAATAAATAAATTAAATAAACTATCTAAAGTACAAAAAATAAAAAAGAACTAAGTTACAGAAAATAATAAAATATTTACAAACATAAGAAAAATATTACAACAATTTTAAACTAATTACACCTACTCTAAGCCCCCTAATAAAATAACAAAGCCCCCCAAAATAAAAAATTCCCTACCCTATTCTAAAATACAAATATTACAAGCTCTTTTACCTTACCAGCCCTGAACAGGGCCCTTTGCGGGGCATGCCCCAAGAATTTCAGCTCTTTTGCCTGTAAAAAAAACATACAATACCCCCCCCCAACATTACAACCCACCACCCACATACCCCTAATCTAACCCAAACCCCCCTTAAATAAACCTAACACTACCCCCCTGATGATCTTCCTACCTTGTCTTCACCATGCCAGGTTCACCGATCCGTCCTGGCTCCAAGATCTTCATCCAACCCAAGCGGGGGCTAGACATCCACTGAAGAAGTCCAGAAGAGGGTCCAAAGTCTTCCTCCTATCCGGCAAGAAGAGGACATCCGGACCGGCAACATCTTCTCCAAGCGGCATCTTCTATCTTCTTCCATCCGATGACGACCGGCTCCATCTTGAAGACCTCCAGCGCGGATCCATCCTCTTCTTCCGACGACTAGACGACGAATGACGGTTCCTTTAAGGGACGTCATCCAAGATGGCGTCCCTCGAATTCCGATTGGCTGATAGGATTCTATCAGCCAATCGGAATTAAGGTAGGAATTTTCTGATTGGCTGATGGAATCAGCCCAATCAGAATATAGTTCAATCCGATTGGCTGATCCAATCAGCCAATCAGATTGAGCTCGCATTCTATTGGCTGTTCCGATCAGCCAATAGAATGCGAGCTCAATCTGATTGGCTGATTGGATCAGCCAATCGGATTGAACTATATTCTGATTGGCTGATTCCATCAGCCAATCAGAAAATTCCTACCTTAATTCCGATTGGCTGATAGAATCCTATCAGCCAATCGGAATTCGAGGGACGCCATCTTGGATGACGTCCCTTAAAGGAACCGTCATTCGTCGTCTAGTCGTCGGAAGAAGAGGATGGATCCGCGCTGGAGGTCTTCAAGATGGAGCCGGTCGTCATCGGATGGAAGAAGATAGAAGATGCCGCTTGGAGAAGATGTTTGCCGGTCCGGATGTCCTCTTCTTGCCGGATAGGAGGAAGACTTTGGACCCTCTTCTGGACTTCTTCAGTGGATGTCTAGCCCCCGCTTGGGTTGGATGAAGATCTTGGAGCCAGGACGGATCGGTGAACCTGGCATGGTGAAGACAAGGTAGGAAGATCATCAGGGGGTAGTGTTAGGTTTATTTAAGGGGGTTTGGGTTAGATTAGGGGTATGTGGGTGGTGGGTTGTAATGTTGGGGGGGGGGTATTGTATGTTTTTTTTTACAGGCAAAAGAGCTGAAATTCTTGGGGCATGCCCCGCAAAGGGCCCTGTTCAGGGCTGGGTAAGGTAAAAGAGCTTGTAATATTTGTATTTTAGAATAGGGTAGGGAATTTTTTATTTTGGGGGGCTTTGTTATTTTATTAGGGGGCTTAGAGTAGGTGTAATTAGTTTAAAATTGTTGTAATATTTTTCTTATGTTTGTAAATATTTTATTATTTTCTGTAACTTAGTTCTT
Organism: Bombina bombina; assembly: GCF_027579735.1. Lineage (NCBI taxonomy): Eukaryota > Metazoa > Chordata > Amphibia > Anura > Bombinatoridae > Bombina > Bombina bombina. Next base: position 1,063,613,766 of record NC_069502.1, on the reverse strand, counting down.
TTTTATTTTTTGTACTTTAGATAGTTTATTTAATTTTATTTATTTGTAGCAATTGTGTTTAATTAATTTATTGATAGTGTAGTGTTAGGTTAATTGTAGGTAATTGTAGGTAGTTTATTTAATTATTTTATTGATAGGGTAGTGTTAGGTTTAATTATATCTTAGGTTAGGATTTATTTTACAGGTAATTTTGTAATTATTTTAACTAGGTAACTATTAAATAGTTCTTAACTATTTAATAGCTATTGTACCTGGTTAAAATAATTACAAAGTTGCCTGTAAAATAAATATTAATCCTAAAATAGCTATAATATAATTATAATTTATATTGTAGCTATATTAGGATTTATTTTACAGGTAAGTATTTAGCTTTAAATAGGAATCATTTATTTAATAAGAGTTAATTAATTTCGTTAGATAAAAATTATATTTAACTTAGGGGGGTGTTAGTGTTAGGGTTAGACTTAGCTTTAGGGGTTAATACATTTATTAGAATAGCGGTGAGCTCCGGTCGGCAGATTAGGGGTTAATAATTGAAGGTAGGTGTCGGCGATGTTAGGGAGGGCAGATTAGGGGTTAATACTATTTATGATAGGGTTAGTGAGGCGGATTAGGGGTTAATAACTTTATTATAGTAGCGCTCAGGTCCGCTCGGCAGATTAGGGGTAATAAGTGTAGGCAGGTGTCGGCGACGTTGTGGGGGGCAGATTAGGGGTTAATAAATATAACATAGGGGTCGGCGATGTTAGGGCAGCAGATTAGGGGTACATAGGGATACGTAGGTGGCGGCGGTTTACGGAGCGGCAGATTAGGGGTTAAAAAGTGTAATGCAGGGGTACAGCGATAGCGGGGGGCGGCAGATTAGGAGTTAATAAGTGTAAGGTTAGGGGTGTGTTTAGACTCGGGGTACATGTTAGAGTGTTAGGTGCAGACGTAGCAAGTGTTTCCCCATAGGAAACAATGGGGCTGCGTTAGGAGCTGAACGCTGCTTTTTTGCAGGTGTTAGGTTTTTTTTCAGCTCAAACAGCCCCATTGTTTCCTATGGGAGAATCGTGCACGAGCACGTTTTGATGCCGGCCGCGTCCGTAAGCAACTCTGGTATCGAGAGTTGCATTTGCGGTAAAAATGCTCTACGCTCCTTTTTTGGAGCCTAACGCAGCATTTGTTTGAACTCTCGATACCAGAGTTAAATTTATGGTGCGGCCAGAAAAAAACCCGCGGAGCGTTAACAGCCCTTTTACCGCCGAACTCTAAATCTAGGCCTTAGTGTTTTGTGTTACAGTCCTTACATGGCAGACACAGTTTTTTATTTATGAACTGCATCTAAAAGGTCAATTTCAAGACCAAAAGTTTTTAGATATCCTTGGGGAGAAATGTGCTATATAAATAATACAGTTGTAATTATTAATTTAAGATCCTATCTCTTTTTTTCCTAAACTCAAGTTTTTGCCAGTTAAGGTAATAAACTCCGCTGAAACCAACACTGTAGATAATGAAAAAAATGCTCTATTACACCTTTGAAAATAGAAGCAATTTAACCCCTTAACAACAGCCAATGCACCCTGTTTTCTAACTGTTGTTTTCACACAAAGGGGTTGAATACTGCAGTCTCACCCTAGTCATCAAGAGCCATTATTGAACCCCTTTCTGTGAAAATTACAGCCGGAATACAGGTTGAATACCTCCTGGAGTGGGGCATGTAGTAATAATGCTATTAGAGGGCTAAACCCCCTTAAGAATGCAATGTATAGAGCAGTGTTTCTCAACAGCAGTTTTCAGCACCCTTAAAGGGATAATAAACCCAATTTTTTTCTTTCATAATTCAGCTAGAGAATACAATTTTAAACAACTTTCCAATTTACTTATATTATCTAATTTGCTTCATTTTTTAGATATCCTTTGTTGAAGAAAGAGCAATGCACTTGGGAGAGCCAATCACACGAGGCATCTATGTGCAGCAACCAATCAGCAGCTACTGAGCCTATCTAGATATGCTTTTCAGCTAAGGATATCAAGAGAATGAAGAAAATTAGATAATAGAAGTAAATTAGAAAGTTGTTTAAAACTGCATGCTTTTTCTAAATCATGAAAGAAAAAATTTGGGTTTCATGTCCCTTTAACAGTCCAGTTTCATTATATCTTAAATAGAGCACAGGTGAAATAATCCTCTAATGGGTGAGAGCAGGTTAGTAACCATGGTTACTGATCAGCTGCTTATTTCACCTGTGCTCTAGTTAAGATATAATGAATATCTGGCCTGTTAAGGGACCTGAGGACTGGAGTTGAGAAACACTGGTATAGAGTATGTCTGTGTCATTACTTACGGATAAAAAAAGCATAAGAAAGTATTTTAAGATGGGGTGGCAAAACTATGACATCATTTCCCAATGTGGCACTCATAAACTAATTTTTTGGATAACATTCTGCTTGGTTTCAAGTTTGCAATTTAATTATGTTTTACTTTTTTTTCCCCAATTTCTCCATGTTATATATCAACAATAACGCTTTAATTGTTAATATAATTTTAATTGGAAGACAAAACATATTTTAATGTTCATGTAATGCCCCTTCTAACTTTAAAAATGCTATCTAGAAAATAGCATCTTTAGAGAATGATTGCCAGTTCAGGCATACACTCACAATTGTTCCTATATTTGTTATGTCATTGTAGTTGAAATGACATAACTATAACACATTTTCAAATTTGGATATTCATAAAATTACAATGCCATCGTTAAAATCATCAGCTGACTTTTAAAATCATGATATATTATGATACATAGGTTTTTATGATTGGTCAGCAACTTTATTAAAAGAGGTTTTATGATTGGTCAGCACTTGTTTTCAAAGACTGTATGAGACTTTGTGGTAATATGACAATAAATATGCTGCATTTGTTTTTATTAAGGATAGTATACGTATGGCTGTCATATAGTTTATTTTAAGAATAATAATTTATACCACATGAAGGCTACTGATGCTGAGAGACCTGTTGTTGGGAGATCTGTTAGCTCCGTCTGGTGGTGCTGTAGCTTTTGTGAGTTTTCACTTTTCCATTTACTTCCCTTTCAGCTGGCTAATGGTCTACACTATGGGGCATATTTATCAAAGTGCGAGCGGACATGATACGATGTAGCGTATCATGTCCGCTGCACATCGATAAATGCCGACAGCATACACTGTCGACATTTATCATTGCACAAGCAGTTAACCAGAACTACTTATGCAATACCGCCACCTGCAGGTTCTTTAGACCGCTGCTTCATAAGTTCTGTTTCCGGCAAGCCTTCCAAGGGGCATCAAGCTCCATTCAGAGCTTGATAATTCAGCCCCTATGTGGCAACTTCTTCATTTTTTTTGTGTTCTTTAAAGCTACATTTGAATGATTAATTTTGACAAGCTTGGTGCTTAATGAAAATATGTTTGTTTAGCAGATATCTTTAAAAATAAATACATTTGAAAATGCAAAAATGGTGATACAGAATCTCAATGCTTTGCATTTTTCTAAAGGAGAAATTCCAAAGGTTGGTCTTAGCTAATAAGTTAGCTGGTAGCCAGGTCAACCAGTTTTAAGGCTTCTCCTTTTCTAAATAGAAACATTTCCCAGTTTATCCATAGTGAATTAATTTTGCAATATAAAAGAAAAGTTGTATATTATATTCAACTTTAAAAGTTTTTTATAAACAATAACTACAATAATCTTAAAACTTAATTGGAGATCTGAGCCATAAGTTCTTAAGGGGACAGTCTAGGCCAAAATAAACTTTCATGATTCATGTAAATTTAAACAATTTTCCAATTTACTTTTATCACTAATTTTGCTTTGTTCTCTTGGTATTCTTAGTTGAAAGCTTAACCTAGGAGGGTCATATGCTAATTTCTTAGATCTTGAAGGCCATCTCTTTTCAGTATGCATTTTAACAGTTTTTCACCACTAGTGCACGTGAAGTTATCTGGGAGAAGGCACTGATTGGCTAGACTGCAAGTCTGTCAAAAGAACTGAAATAAAGGGGCAGTTTGCAGAGGCTTAGATACAAGATAATCACAGAGGTTAAAAGTATATTATTATAACAGTGTTGGTTATGCAAAACTGGGGAATGGGTAATAAAGGGATTATCGATCTTTTAAAACAATAAAAATTCTGGTGTAGACTGTCCCTTTAACTGCAATAAAATATAGTTCTAGGTTAGCTATACGAGTCAATAGAAAATGAGAGTTTAGAATTTAAAATGTTGTTTCATAAAGAATGTTGAAATCTTGCTCAATTTTGCTAAACAAGTACAAAAAAGGAACATTTTGTTTATCTCAGGTAATCTTTTTTTTATTTTATTTATACCTGATTTACAGCAAGACATGTTGAATATATTTTAAATGTATCAAAGCTGCATTTACATTTGCTAAAAAAAATAAAATAGATTATATCAATTTAAACCACAATTACAATTTGAATCTGCATGTATCGATATAGTTTGACTTCAAGTATATTTGGAAATAAGATATACAGTACATTTCTTATAAAGTGAACATAAATAGTAATGTACAACAAGTAGAAAGAAAACATTATGAAAGAGCAAGTGATTTCATTTTAAAATAGTGCCTGGCATGTGTCTGGATTACAGTTATCATTGTGCCAAAATGAAATATAAAAGGCATCAACACACAGCAGGCGGAAAATAGTATTTTTATCTCTTATTTTTTTCCATTGTTCCCTCTGCCATTTCTGTTTGCAACCTCCATCACCTACTGTAATATTCTCTCATTGTGTATTTGCCTTTAGCAAAAGTCTGCATGTTCTTTTTCCTCTATTTTATGAATTTCCAAGTTCAACTGAACAGTTTTCTCTATATCTTATTTCTCTATAGTAATGAACAGAGCAGAAGGGTCAATGGTTATGCGAGCAAAGTATCAAGTGTATTACACTATAGATCATATTTTGTAATTTTGATTGAAATGTCAAACATTTTAAAATCAAAACACTTTCAATGTTGAGCCAGTTTTTAGATTTTGAACTTTTTGGGCCAAATGTATTAAATAGCGCTCGAACAAGGTTCTAAACTTGAGAACTTTTCTGCACAACATTGTGGTGTACACCCGCTGCCTGTATATATCAAAACACGCTAAAGCAAGTGTTTAATGCTGCCTCCTTCCCTTTAGCAACCAATTGCATAAGAGAAGGGCCTGTCAATCACCCAGAGCGTGTTCGGGGTGATTTCTCTAAGCCAACTCAAAGGTGGCGGAGATTGTAAGAAGCAGCAGTTTAATGTTTTAACCTGACCCGCAAAGGCTCCACAGACTTATGCTACTAAATACATTGGTTTTAGTACTTTTCTTGAAAATACCTACACAAATCATATTTGTTTATCGGAAGATTACGCAATTCCCAAAAAATCCTTTAGTTTGTAGAAATTACCAAAAATGGCTAATAAATAAATAAATAAATAAATATATATATATATATATATATATATATATATATATATATATATATATATATATATATATATATATATATATATATATAAATATATATATATATACTTGTGTGTGTATGTATATTTATGTGCATGTGTCTGTGTGTGTATCTATCTATCTTTCTTTAATGTAATTGGCAAGAGTCCATGAGCTAGTGACGTATGGGATATAAAATCCTACCAGGAGGGGCAAAGTTTCCCAAACCTCAAAATGCCTATAAATACACCCCTCACCACACCCACAATTCAGTTTTACAAACTTTGCCTCCTATGGAGGTGGTGAAGTAAGTTTGTGCTTTCTACGTTGACATGCGCTTCTCAGCATTTTGAAGCCCGATTCCTCTCAGAGTACAGCGAATGTCAGAGGGATGTGAAGGGAGTATCACCTATTGAATGCAATGGTTTTCCTCAGGGGAGATCTATTTCATAGGTTCTCTGTAATCGGTCATAGAGATTCATCTCCTACCTCCCTATTCAGATCGACGATATACTCTCATATACCATTACCTCTACTGATAACTGTTTCAGTACTGGTTTGGCTATCTGCTATATGTGGATGGGTGTCTTTCGGTAAGTATGTTTTTATTACTTAAGACACCTCAGCTATGGTTTGGCACTTTATGTATTAATATAAAGTTCTAAATATATGTATTATACTTATATTTGCCATGAGTCAGGTTCATGTATTTCCTTTTTGCAGACTGTCAGTTTCATATTTGGGGAAAATAAATATATTAAGAAATATTTTTCTTACCTGGGGTTTAGTCTTTTTTTCAATTGACTACTTTTTTCTTTGCAAATTGCAGGGAGAATTAGGCCCGCGGGTGCGCCAAATGCTAGACTTTATTGCATCATTCTTGGTGCGATAATTTTTTGGCACGGAGGTATGTCCGTTGACACAAGTTCGTCATTTCCAGTGTCATAGTTGAAGCCGAGTTCCTTACACAAGGTTGCGTCGTTAGTGACGTGAGTGTGTCATTTCCGGACGTTGCTAGCGCCAAAAAAAAAATAAAATAAAAAATTCAGTTACGTTGTGCGTCATACTTGGCTCCAAAATGTTTCATTATTTTATCACCCCATTCTGTTCAAAATCAATGGATTCAGAGCATTGTCTCTAAGGGGTACAAAATAGGATTCAGAGTAAGACCTCCTGTGAGAAGATTTTTTCTCTCACACATCCCAGCAAATCCAGTAAAAGCTCAGGTTTCCCTGAAGTGTGTTTCAGACCTGGAGTTTTCAGGGGTAATCATGCCAGTTCCTTTTCAGGAACAGGGTCTGGGGTTTTATAAAAATCTATTCATTGTCCCAAAGAAGGAAAATTCATTCAGACCAGTTCTGTATCTGAAAATTTTGAATCGTTATGTAAGAGTACCAACTTTCAAGATGGTGACTATAAGGACTATTCTGCCTTTTGTTCAGCAAGGACATTATATGTCCACAATAGACTTGCAGGATGCATACCTTCATATTCCAATTCATCCAGATCATTATCAGTTCCTGAGATTCTCTTTTCTAGACAAGCATTACCAATTTGTTGCTCTTCCATTTGGCCTAACAACAGCTCCAAGAATCTTTTCAAAGGTTCTCGGTGCCCTGCTTTCTGTAACCAGAGAGCAGGGTATTGCGGTGTTTCCTTATTTGGATGATATCTTGGTACAAGGTCAATCTTTACGTTCTGCAAAATCTCACTCAAATCAACTAGTGTTGTTTCTTCGAAAACATGGTTGGAGGATCAATTTACCAAAAAGTTTCTTGATTCCTCAGATAAAGGTCACCTTTTTAGGCTTCCAGATGGATTCAGTGTCCATGACTCTTTCTCTAACAGACATGAGACGTTTAAAATTGATTGCAGCTTCTATGTGCATGGAAGTTTTAGGTCTCATGACTGCAGCATCGGAGGCGATTCCCTTTGCTCGTTTTCACATGCTGAATCGATGGTGCAGGGATTATACAAAGATATTACAATTAATATTCTTAAATCCCAATGTTCGACACTCTCTGACGTGGTGGTTATATCACCAGTGTTTAGTTCAAGGGGCTTCTTTTGTTCAGCCAACCTGGACTGTGATCAATACAGATGCAAGTCTTTTAGGTTGGGGAGCTGTTTGAGGATCTCTGACAGCACAAGGGGTTTGGAAATCTCAAGAGGCGAGATTACCAATCAATATTTTAGAACTCCGTGCAATTCTCAGAGCTCTTCAGTTTTGGCCTCTGTTGAAGAGAGAACCATTCATTTGTTTTCAGACAGACAATATCACATCAGTTGCATATGCCAATTATGAGGATGGGACTCACAGTCCCCAAGCTATGAAAAAAGTATCTTGGGTACTTGCTTGGGCGGAATCCAGCTAATTTGGGCGGAATCCTGTCTAATTTCTGTGGTGCATATCCCAGGTGTAGACAATTGGGAGGCAGATTATCTCAGCCATCAGACATTACACCCAGGGGAGTGGTCTCTCCATCCAGATGTGTTTTCTCAGATTGTTCAGATGTGGGGTCTTCCAGAGATAGATCTGATGGCCTCTCATCTAAACAAGAAACTTCCCAGATATCTGTCCAGGTCCAGGGATTTTCAGGCAGAAGCAGTGGATGCGTTGACACTTCCTTGGTGTTATCAACCTGCTTATATTTTCCCGCCTTTAGTTCTTCTTCCAAGAGTGATCTCCAAGATCATCATGGAACAATCGTTTGTGCTGCTGGTGGCTCCAGCATGGCCTCACAGGTTTTGGTATGCGGATCTTGTTCGGATGTCCAGTTGCCAACCTTGGCCACTTCTGTTAAGGCCGGACATATTGTCTCAAGGTCCGTTTTTCCATCAGGATCTCAAATCATTAAATTTGAAGGTGTGGCAATTGAACGCCTAGTGCTAAGTTATAGAGGTTTCTCTGACTCAGTGATTAATATTATGTTACAAGCTCGTAAATCTGTCTCTAGGAAGATTTATTATCGAGTTTGGAAGACTTACATTTCATGGTGTTTTTCTCATAAATTCTCTTGGGATTCTTTTAGAATTCCTAGAATTTTACAGTTTCTTCAGGATGGTTTAGATAAGGGTTTGTCTGCAAGTTCCTTGAAGGGACAAATCTCAGCTCTTTCTGTTTTATTTCATAGAACGATTGCTAAACTTCCTGATATTCACTGTTTTGTACAGGCTTGGAGTCTTACGGCTAGATTTAGTGTTTGGCGGTAGCCATCAAAACCAGCGTTAGAGGCTCCTAACGCTGGTTTTGGGCTACCGCTGGTATTTAGAGTCAGTCAGGAAAGGGTCTAACGCTCACTTTCCAGCCGCGACTTTTCCCCCTACGCCATTTGCGTATCCTATCTTTTCAATGGGATATTTCTAATGCTGGTATTTAGAGTCTTGGCTGAAGTGAGCGTTAGAAATCTAACGACAAACTCCAGCCGCAGAAAAAAGTCAGTAGTTAAGAGCTTTCTGGGCTAACTCCGGTTCATAAAGCTCTTAACTACTGTGCTCTAAAGTACACTAACACCCATAAACTACCTATGTACCCCTAAACCGAGGTCCCCCCACATCGCCGGCACTCTAATAAAAATTTTTAACCCCTAATCTGCCGACCGCACACCGCCGCCACCTACGTTATCCCTATGTACCCCTAATCTGCTGCCCCTAATACCGCCGACCCCTACATAATATTTATTAACCCCTAATCTGCCGCCCCCAACGTCGCCGCCACCTACCTACAATTTTTAACCCTAATCTGCAGACCGCACACCGCCGCCACCTACGTTATCCCTATGTAACCCCTAATCTGCTGCCCCCTAATACCCGCCGACCCCTATATTTATATTTATTAACCCCTAATCTGCCACCCCCGCTATCGCTGACCCCTGCATATTATTATTAACCGCTAATCTGCCGCTCCATACACCGCCGCAACCTACGTTATCCCTATGTACCCCTAATCTGCTGCCCCTAACACCGCCAACCCCTATATTATATTTATTAACCCCTAATCTGCCGCCCCCAACATCGCCTCCACCTACCTACAATAATTAACCCCCTAATCTGCCGACCGGATCTCACCGCTACTCTAATAAATGTATTAACCCCTAAAGCTAAGTCTAACCCTAACACTACACCCCCCTAAATTAAATATATTTAAATCTAACAAAATAAATTATCTCTTATTTAAATAAATTTTCCTATTTAAAGCTAAATACTTACCTGTAAAATAAATCCTAATATAGCTACAATATAAATTATAATTATATTGTAGCTATTTTAGGATTAATATTTATTTTACATGCAACTTTGTAATTATATTAACTAGGTACAATAGCTATTAAATAGTTAATAACTATTTAATAGCTACCAAGTTAAAATAATTAAAAAATTACCTGTAAAATAAATCCTAACCTAAGTTACAATTAAACCTAACACTACACTATCAATAAATTAATTAAATACAATACCTACAATTAAATACAATTAAATAAACTAACTAAAGTACAAAAAATAAAAAAGAACTAAGTTACAAAAAATAAAAAAATATTTACAAACATTAGAAAAATATTACAACAATTTTAAACTAATTACACCTACTCTAAGACCCCTAGTAAAATAACAAAGCCCCCCAAAATAAAAAAAAATGCCCTACCCTATTCTAAAATACAAATTGAAAAGCTCTTTTACCTTACCAGCCCTTAAAAGGGCCCTTTGTGGGGCATGCCCCAAAGAATTCAGCTCTTTTGCCTGTAAAAAAAAACATACAATACCCCCCCCAACATTACAACCCACCACCCACATACCCCTAATCTAACCCAAACCCCCCTTAAATAAACCTAACACTAAGCCCCTGAAGATCTCCCTACCTTGTCTTCACCACGCCGCGTTCACCGATCGATCCAGAAGAGCCTCCGATGTCTTGATCCAAGCCCAAGCGGGGCGCTGAAGACATCCATCCTCTGGCTGAAGTCTTGATCCAAGCAGGCAGAAGAGGACATCCGGACCGGCAAACATCTTCATCCAAGCCGCATCTTCTATGTTCTTCCATCTGATGACGACCGGCTGATCTTCAAGACCTCCACCGCAGATCCATCCTCTTCTTCCGACGACTAGACGATGAATGAAGGTTCCTTTAAGGGACGTCATCCAAGATGGCATCCCTCGAATTCCGATTGGCTGATAGGATTCTATCAGCCAACAGGAATTAAGGTAGGAAAATTCTGATTGGCTGATGGAATCAGCCAATCAGATTCAAGTTCAATCCGATTGGCTGATCCAATCACCCAATCAGATTGAGCTCGCATTCTATTGGCTGTTCCGAACTTGAACTTGAATCTGATTGGCTGATTCCATCAGCCAATCAGAATTTTTCTACCTTAATTCCGATTGGCTGATAGAATCCTATCAGCCAATCGGAATTCGAGGGACACCATCTTGGATGACGTCATTTAAAGGAACCTTCATTCGGACTTAGGACGTCGCAAGAAGAGGATGGATCCGCGCCGGAGGTCTTCAAGATGGAGCCGGTCGTCATCGGATGGAAAAACATAGAAGATGCGGCTTGGATGAAGATGTTTGCCGGTCCGGATGTCCTCTTCTGCCTGCTTGGATCAAGACTTCAGCCGGAGGATGGATGTCTTCAGCCCCCCGCTTGGGCTTGGATCAAGACATCGGAGCCAGGACAGATCGGTGTGATACCCGGTGTGGTGAAGATAAGGTAGGAAGATCTTCAGGGGCTTAGTGTTAGGTTTATTCAAGGGGGGTTTGGGTTAGATTAGGGGTATGTGGGTGGTGGGTTGTAATGTTGGGGGGGGGTATTGTATGTTTTTTTTCTCCAGGCAAAAGAGCTGAATTCTTTGGGGCATGCCCGCAAATGGCCCTTTTAAGGGCTGGTAAGGTAAAAGAGCTTTTCTATTTTAATTTTAGAATAGGGTAGGGCATTTTTTTTATTTTGGGGGGCTTTGTTATTTTATTAGGGGGCTTAGAGTAGGTGTAATTAGTTTAAAATTGTTGTAATATTTTTCTAATGTTTGTAAATATTTTTTTATTTTTTGTAACTTAGTTCTTTTTTATTTTTTGTACTTTAGTTAGTTTATTTAATTGTATTTATTTGTAGGTAGTTTATTTAATTAATTTATTGATAGTGTAGTGTTAGGTTTAATTGTAACTTAGGTTAGGATTTATTTTACAGGTAATTTTGGTATTATTTTAACTAGGTAACTATTAAATAGTTATTAACTATTTAATAACTATTGTACCTGGTTAAAATAATTACAAAGTTGCCTGTAAAATAAATATTAATCCTAAAATAGCTACAAAATAATTATAATTTATATTGTAGCTATATTAGGGTTTATTTTATAGGTAAGTATTTAGCTTTAAATAGGATTAATTTATTTAAAAAGTTAATTTATTTCGTTAGATTTAAATTATATTTAACTTAGGGGGGTGTTAGTGTTAGGGTTAGACTTAGCTTTAGGGGTTAATACATTTATTAGAGTAGCGGCGAGCTCCGGTCGGCAGATTAGGGGTTAATAAGTGTAGGTAGGTGGAGGCGACATTGGGGGCGGCAGATTAGGGGTTAATAAATATAATATAGGGGTCGGCGGTGTACATAGGTGTACATAGGTATAATGTAGGTTGCGGCGGTGTACGGAGCGGCAGATTAGGGGTTAATAATAATATGCAGGGGTCAGCGATAGCAGGGGCGACAGATTAGGGGTTAATAAGTGTAAGGCTAGGGGTGTTTAGACTCGGGGTACATGTTAGGGTGTTAGGTGCAGACTTAGGAAGTGTTTCCCCATAGGAAACAATGGGGCTGCGTTAGGAGCTTAACGCTGCTTTTTTGCAGGTGTTAGGTTTTTTTTCAGCTCAAACAGCCCCATTGTTTCCTATGGGGGAATCGTGCACGAGCACGTTTTTGAAGCTGGCCGCGTCTGTAAGCACCGCTGGTATCGAGAGTTGAAGTGGCGGTAAATATGCTCTACGCTCCCTTTTTTGGAGCCTAACACAGCCCTTCTGTGAACTCTAAATACCAGCGGTATTTAAAAGGTGCGGGAGAAAAAAAGCATGCGTAGCTAACGCACACCTTTGGCTGCAGAACTCTAAATCTAGCCGTTAATTTGGTTTTGAGGGCTTTACAGGCTCCTCCATTTGAGCCTAAGCATCTTTGGATATTAAGATACTTTCTTGGATAGTGTTGTTCCTTTTGGCCATCTCTGCTGCTAGAAGAGTTTCTGAGCTATCTGCTCTTTCTTGTGAATCTCCCTTTCTGATTTTTCATCAGGATAAGGCGGTTTTGTGGACCTTACCTAAGGTTGTGAATTCGAACAACATTAGTAGATAAATTGTTGTCCCTTCCTTGTGTCCTAATCCTAAGAATTCTTTGGAAAAATCCTTACATTCTTTGGATGTGGTGAGAGCTTTGAAATATTATGCTGAAGCTACTAAAGATTTCAGGAAGACTTCTAGTCTATTTGTTATATTTTCTGGTTCTAGGAAAGGTCAGAAGGCTTCTGCTATTTCCTTGACTTGGTTAAAGCTTTTGATTCATCAAGCTTATTTAGAGTCGGGTCAGGCCCCGCGTCAGAGAATTACAGCTCATTCTACTAGATCAGTCTCCACTTCGTGGGCTTTTAAGAATGAAGCTTCAGTTGATCAGATTTGCAAAGCGGCAACCTCTTTGCATACATTTACTAAATTTTACCGTTTTGATGTATTTGCTTCTTCAGAAGAAGTTTTTGGTAGAAAAGTTCTTCAGGCAGCTGTTTCAGTTTGATTCTTCTGCTGATGTTTTAAGTTTTTCTTGTCATTAAATAATAACTTATTATTTGGGTTGTGGATTATTTTTTCAGCGAAAATGGCTGTTTTTTATTTTATCCCTCCCTCTCTAGTGACTCTTGTGTGGAGTTCCACATATTGGGTATTGATATCCCATATGTCACTAGCTCATGGACTCTTGCCAATTACATGAAAGAAAACATAATTTATGTAAGAATTTACCTGATACATTCATTTCTTTCATATTGGCAAGAGTCCATGAGGCCCACCCTTTTTATGGTGGTTATGATTTTTTTGTATAAAGCACAATTATTTCCAAATTTCTTTACTCCTTTCTTTATCACCCCACTACTTGGCTATTCGTTAAACTGAATTGTGGGTGTGGTGAGGGGTGTATTTATAGGCATTTTGAGGTTTGGGAAACTTTGCCCCTCCTGGTAGGATTGTATATCTCATACGTCACTAGCTCATGGACTCTTGCCAATATGAAAGAAATGAATTTATCAGGTAAATTCTTACATAAATAGTGTTATCTATATATATCTTTCTCTCTCTCTCTCTCTCTCTCTCTCTCTCTCTCTCTCTCCTTAACGCATATAATACACATATTATTATTTATTTAGCAATCCTAATGATTAGGCATCAAAAAATATTTGGTACATTTTTCACTTTATCATCTTTATAGATTTCTTTGATGTTTTCCCCATGTTTACTATGTCAAAGAAAAAAAAAAGTAAAATACCTTTGGGAATTTCATCACATAATCTATCCAATTGTTTGGTTTAGGAAATCTGAAGAAAACAATATTTAAGCATCTTGAGTGTCCCAGTAGAATAAGCACTTAAAAAATTCTTTAACCAAGAGCTGTCTGAATAGGCAGCTGTCTTTGCCACCTAATGTTAATATTTCCATTGCAAAATTAACTTTAGTCAAGGTTAATTAACTCCTTTCCGCTGCCACGTCTGAGTCCCTCTGCAGCACGATTCATAGTTTAATCCTGTTGGAAATTGCAAAAGGGCAAATGAAATCCTTCATGATCACTGAGAAAAGAAAAATGCAATAATTCAGACTGCAATGTAGCATATTATTGGAGAAGTGTCTTCTTTCAATATCTCAGCAATAAATAACAGTTCAGTGCCATTTTTCATCCACATTAAAAAAGGCTGATATTGATGTATAAGATACATGTCACTGATAAAAACTGATTACAATGCAGAGCACTGTGTAAGGTGCGCATGTGTTACAGGAAATGTCACTCATATAGTTATTGTTTTCAGCATCGTTATGTCCGTGACAATCAGTGCAGTGTATTGCAAACTTTAATTAAGAGCTGAACACAAAGAACAATTACCAACTCACATACGTGTATGCAGATAATTAAAAATATTTGTGGGCAAAAAAATAAATGAAGGAAACAAGTTAAATTATTTTTGGCTAAGAAATACTTTATAATGAGATGAGATGAATAGTTATTCTATTTTATTTGTATTAAAACCACAGCAGTTATGAGTTGTTTTTAATAGCTATCTTATACAGAGATACATACAGGGAGTGCAGAATTATTAGGCAAATGAGTATTTTGACCACATCATCCTCTTTATGCATGTTGTCTTACTCCAAGCTGTATAGGCTCGAAAGCCTACTACCAATTAAGCATATTAGGTGATGTGCATCTCTGTAATGAGAAGGCGTGTGGTCTAATGACATCAACACCCTATATCAGGTGTGCATAATTATTAGGCAACTTCCTTTCCTTTGGCAAAATGGGTCAAAAGAAGGACTTGACAGGCTCAGAAAAGTCAAAAATAGTGAGATATCTTGCAGAGGGATGCAGCACTCTTAAAATTGCAAAGCTTCTGAAGCGTGATCATCGAACAATCAAGCGTTTCATTCAAAATAGTCAACAGGGTCGCAAGAAGCGTGTGGAAAAACCAAGGCGCAAAATAACTGCCCATGAACTGAGAAAAGTCAAGCGTGCAGATGCAAAGATGCCACTTGCCACCAGTTTGGCCATATTTCAGAGCTGCAACATCACTGGAGTGCCCAAAAGCACAAGGTGTGCAATACTCAGAGACATGGCCAAGGTAAGAAAGGCTGAAAGACGACCACCACTGAACAAGACACACAAGCTGAAACGTCAAGACTGGGCCAAGAAATATCTCAACACTGATTTTTCTAAGGTTTTATGGACTGATGAAATGAGAGTGAGTCTTGATGGGCCAGATGGATGGGCCCATGGCTGGATTGGTAAAGGGGCAGAGAGCTCCAGTCTGACTCAGACGCCCAGCAAGGTGGAGGGGGAGTACTGGTTTGGGCTGGTATCATCAAGATGAGCTTGTGGGGCCTTTTCGGGTTGAGGATGGAGTCAAGCTCAACTCCAGTCCTACTGCCAGTTTCTGGAAGACACCTTCTTCAAGCAGTGGTACAGGAAGAAGTCTGCATCCTTCAAGAAAAACATGATTTTCATGCAGGACAATGATCCATCAACACGCGTTCAAGTACTCCACAGCGTGGCTGGCAAGAAAGGGTATAAAAGAAGAAAATCTAATGACATGGCCTCCTTGTTCACCTGATCTGAACCCCATTGAGAACCTGTGGTCCATCATCAAATGTGAGATTTTACAAGGGGGAAAACCAGTACACCTCTCTGAACAGTGTCTGGGAGGCTGTGGTTGCTGCTGCACGCAATGTTGATGGTGAACAGATCAAAACACTGACAGAATCCATGGATGGCAGGCTTTTGAGTGTCCTTGCAAAGAAAGGTGGCTATATTGGTCACTGATTTGTTTTTGTTTTGTTTTTGAATGTCAGAAATGTATATTTGTGAATGTTGAGATGTTATATTGGTTTCACTGGTAAAAATAAATAATTGAAATGGGTATATATTTGTTTTTTGTTAAGTTGCCTAATAATTATGCACAGTAATAGTCACCTGCACACACAGATATCCCCCTAAAATAGCTATAACTAAAAACAAACTAAAAACTACTTCCAAAACTATTCAGCTTTGATATTAATGAGTTTTTTGGGTTCATTGAGAACATGGTTGTTGTTCAATAATAAAATTAATCCTCAAAAATACAACTTGCCTAATAATTATGCACTCCCTGTATTTGGGTTATAATTAAAGAAATACAAGCAGGACATATATCATAATAATGAATAGAACTACACTGTAAACAAATTTACACTTTCTCAATGTTTTAACATTTCTAATGGCTATGCTTTCAGGTTAGGCTAAGGGGCCAATTTATGAAGCAGTCAATGCTTCTTATTCTGCACGAGCCTTCTTAAGACCGCTGCTCCTTAACTCGTCCACCATCTCTGAGGTGTCGGACAGCAATCACCCCGATCGGATACAATCGGGATAATTGATACCCCATGCTAGCGGTCATTTGGCCGCAAATGTGCAGGGGGTGGTATTGCACAAGCATTTCACAAAAAATACTTGTGCTATGATAAATTCCGACAGCGTTTGTCCGACATTTGTTAAATCGGCTCCTAAGGGTAAAGGCACATAAAACATAAAGGGACAATCTACTCCTTTTATTTTTTTAAAAATAGATAATCCCTTTATTACCTATTTCCGAGTTCTGCATAACCAACACTGTTGTATTGATATATGTTTTACCTCTGTGATTATCTTGTATCTAAGCCTCTATAGACTACCCCCTTATTTCAGATCCTTTGACGGTCTTTCATTTTAGCCAATCATTGCTAACTCATAAGTAACTCCACAGGAGTGAGGACAATGTTATTAATATGGGACACATGAACCAGCGCTGTATAGCTGTGAACAACTGAGATAGGAGGTGGCATCCAAGGGTTTACCTAGGTATAGCTTTTTAACAAAAAATAGCAAGAGAACAAATCATATTGAATGATAAAACTAAATCGTAAAGTTGTTTAAAATTGCATGCCCTATCTGAATCATGGAAATGTAATTTTGACTAGACTGTCCCTATTGTATCATTGGCTGTAACACCTCTTCACATACCCCTTTTCACAATAGAACCCTTATTCACCATACATACTTCAAGTAACTATGGACACTGTCATGAAGAAACCTTTGACCCTCCCCTTTTCACATAAGTCAACTCATTCAGCCTTTTCAACTTCATTTGACGAATCAGAATTTAGCAATTCTTCAACAATGATAAAACAAAAATGTAAATATTTTCTAGTAATAGCGCCAACACCTTTATTCTCCTTACTAACCTATTCCCTTTTTCAATCCACTGCTGCACCCTTAACTAGAACTGTTAGCACTTTTAAGTATAATGATGCAGAACTTTACTAACTGGGTTCTAAAATGGGTTAGAATGAGAGAAAGGTATTTATAAGAGCTTAAGGTACAGAGAAAAAAAACATAGCATGGTGAATGATAACCATACTACTGTAGTTGACTTAAAGGGACAGTCTACTCCAGAATTGTTATTGTTTAAAAAGATAGATAATCCCTTTATTACCCATTCCCCTGTTTTGCATAACCAACACAGTTATATTAATGTACTTTTTACCTCTGTGGATACCTTGTATCTAAGCCTCTGCAGACTGCCCCCTTATTTCAGTTTTTTTAACAGACATGCAGTTTAGCCAATCAGTACCTTCTCACTTGTAAATCCACAGGCGTGGTCCGAATGTTATCTGTATGGCACACATGAACTTAAGCCCTCTAGCTTTGAAAAACTGCCAAATGCATTGAAATAAGAGGCAGCCTTCAAGGTTTTAGAAATTAGCATATGAGCCTGCCTAGGTTTAGCTTTCAACAAAGAATACCAAGAAAACAAAGCAAATGTAATGATAAAAGTGAATTGGAAAGTTGATTAAATTGCATGCCCTATCTGAATCATTAAATTTTAATTTTGACTAGACCGTCACTTTTAACATTCCCTTTAAATAAGTGGTAATTCAAGTTGTATATAGAATAAACATTTATTTTATTACAAGTCAAAGTGTAAAGCAATTAAACTGCTTTCATTTATTTTATAAATAAAAGAAATGTGTATATTTTATTAAAAAAAAATACATCAACAAAAATTTAAGCATTGCTAATCTAGAACACTCAATTGCTTTTTGTAGTAATAAAGGGTGTATCATTGCAATTTGTCATACTCTTCTATTAAAACACCAAACAATGAATAATTGTCTAATTATTTCTACAGTTGTCCTAACAAATGTCTTTTATTCAAATTCAGTTACTAATATTGCCAAAGAAACCAGCTGTGAAAAGAAATATACCAGCTGTTTGAAATATATATGTCTCACTGCAGATGTTTTAGTGACAACGTGTTATACTTTGACATAAAAACGTATGTCTTTTATCACTTCAAGATTCAGTGGATTATATAAAATTCTATTTCAACGTATGATTGATGTAATGGTGGTATATGTTTTAGTCCAAACAAGGAGCATCTCTATAGCAACAATATTATTTTAGATAATATCTATAGCAATATACTAGCAGAAATAGAGTCAGTGTTTAAATAAGTAGACAGGCAGCCACTGGGAAAGGAGGAAACCGCTACAGTAAAGTGAAGAATGTTAGTAACATAGATGGAGAGAGATAGTAATAGTTAGTAAGCGGGAGACAGTCATTGGGAAAGGAAAAAAAAAAGCTGTTGGTAAATGAAGAGCGTCAGTAATGTAGACAGGAACACGTGGCCATGGTAAGTAGGGGGAAACAACCTTGGAGAAGGAGACCGTAATACTGAAGGAAGAGAGACTGACATTTATAGCACAACATACCATTTAAATATTTCCTTTAAAGTATGAAATTAGCTAGGTACATTATAACCAATAGCATCATCTATACTTGCAAACCAAAGGGACAAACATTGAAAATCTATACCTTATGCTTAGTCGTACGCTACAGTCATATTTATTACTAAGATATTGGTGACAGTGAAAAATAAAAAAAAAACATAATTTAAGAAATTTTAAATAATTATTATATAAATGTATTAATGAATATGAACCCATATTTACCCATGTTACAAAAATCTTTACAATGTATTGTAAAACACACGCACACACACACACACACACACACAGACAGAGATAGATAAGAGATAGATACAGAGCTAGATAGCTAGACAGATAGAGAAATGCTTACCCACACACACAAACACACACATTTATGAAGTAAAATATTCTAATTTTCTTACCAACATTACAATTTATTTAATTATTGCTATTTTACAGATATTCCCTGAATATCATCCTAGAATGACCTATTTAGCTTGAGTGTAGTATGATTAAAATAGCACAACTACATGTGCTTAAAATATAATGCAAGATGACTAGGGAAAGAACAAAGATCAGATCCTAACATGATCCCAAAAATTGGTGTACACTTAAAAATAAAAGCTGGAAGCCACTTGGAGTTTTAGAAAGCCTCAGGCTCTTTCTGACACTTGACAATGTTATGTTTAAGGAGCCCAAAGTCAAGCCTCAGGCTTTCTGAAGTCATGGTACACAGTGGGAAAAAGAAAACATAAAAGGAAATTTAAAAAATTATTACAGAAACAAACACATTACCAACATTTGGGAATGGTATATTATTATCTAGGGTGTAAAAAAGAAAATGCACTATAGTTAAACTAAGTTTATATGTAAATTAAATGGTATAGCCTATGAATCCATCCTCCATAAACACCTCACTTATATCTAGCACGTGGATCATATTTATCAGTGTTAGTTATAAATATGACCAAATACAAATACTTAAGGATACATGATAGCTAGCTTGTAGGTAAAACAAAGCCAGTCTTATTAGGTATATAATAGGACTGGGTTTTATTGGGCCAGCCTATAATTACGATTAAAAAAAAAAGAAATCAGATGTCAACATTGTAAAATTTAAAAAAAAAAAATATTATGCAATCAATAACTTGCACTATATTTTAATTAATTATTTTACAAGCTAATCCCTTAAACATTTTAGAAAGTGAAGATTTAAAAAAAAAATCTTCACAATTATGTTGAATCCATTTTATACCTTTACATTCTTTACATTTAAAATACATATACTTGTTTTTCTCACACAAATCTTATTTTATATTTTTGACAGGCTGTTTAAGTTCACAAACTAAAAACAACAAAAATCACACATGAAATGCAAAAAAAGTATATTTAATGACAGAAATACCTATAGTTTCTCCCAAGTTTGTAAACTACTAAAGGTTAATAAAATGTGATTGTTTCTTGTGCATGGGCTTTCTGCACAGGTATACATGATAAGGGGTTAGTAATTTGTTTATTTATATCAAACGTGCCTACAATGTAGTCATAGTTGAACAAATGTACCATTAATTGTAAATCACATAATTTAAAATGACCATCTCCAAGTCAGTTGAATATTGTTCTTTACCATGGGACAAATAAAAAAAAAATATATAAAAAAATAAACTCTTCTTACTCTTTCAAATACTGATCTCTAAAAACATAATAACCCACTGACTGGTACGTAAACACCATGTAAGTTCTTGACTGTTACTCAAGCAAGCAGATACTCAAAGATCAGAATGTACAAAGTATATCCAATCGAAACCATTTTAAAAATGTTTAAAAGGTCTTAAAACATGATACTTTGCACTACAATGTCCTTTAAATTATGGCTTGTATAGTTTACAATTGCCTTGCTTTTAAGTATTTTGGTACTCTTCCATGTCTGATAATTTTTTGAAAGTTAACAAATAGCAAAATAATGTTGTGATCAATATGAAGAAGCAAAAAAGCCAAGACTTATATAATTTGTTTCATCATTTTACAATATAAGTTTGGTGATTTCACTAAATTAGACTTAACAACCAATTGGGTAAGAAAATAAATAATCTAAAAATAACTGTCTAAAGAAAAAAGGTAAAAGAAAAACAAAACTGTGGCATATTACACAAAAGAATATAAAGAAGAACACCAAAAGTGAGAATTATTTCATTAAAAGTTATGAACTGATGTGAGGTTAAAAGCCAAGTCTCACTATGCCCCAGGAAAAGGCCTTTTTCCCAATGGAAAAATAAGAGTTATTGCAAAGGCAAATGAGAAAAGTCTGCATTTCACCTTAGAATTCTGCTAGCTTCCCGTCAATAACTTGGACTCCATAGGGTACTAACTGTACCAATTGAAAAACTTGCTTTTATATTATAGTCTATATATATAAAAAAAAGTAAATTATTCCTGGTTCAGTTAATGGGGCCTATTTATCAAAGGTCTTGCGGACCTGATCCGACAGTGTGGATCAGGTCCGCAAGACCTCGCTGAATGCGGAGAGCAATACGCTCTCCGTATTCAGCATTGCACCAGCAGCTCACAAGAGCTGCTGGTGCAACGCCGCCCCCTGCAGACTTGCGGCCAATTGGCTGCCAGCAGGGGGGTGTCAATCAACCTGATCGTACTCAATCGGGTTGATTTCCGGCGATTCCTGTCCGCCTCATCAGAGCAGGCGGACAGGGTTATGGAGTAGCGGTATATATATATATATATACTGTATATAAGTGTAAGCTATTAGAAATAGGGCTCTCCACTTCCTATATCATTTTGCATTATCATCTATTATCTAATATCTGTACTGAAAATCTATGTGAGTAAAAGTTCTTTATACCATCCATCCACGATCATGTACCAACACTTAGGGGTATATTTATTATAGTGCGAGCGGACATGATACGATGTAGCGTATCATGTCCGCTGCACATCGATAAATGCCGACAGCATACGCTGTCAGCTTTTATTATTGCACCAGTAGTTCTTGTGAACTGCTGGTGTAATGCTGCCCCCTGCAGATTTGCCGCCAATCAGCTGCTAGCAAGGTGTGTCAATCAGCCCGATCGTATTCGATCAGGTTGATTTCTGTCCGCCGTGTCAGAGCAGACAGACAAGTTATGGAGCAGCGGTCTTTGGAGCTTGATAAATCGGCCCCTATGAGTTATTGTGGTGCTTTACAAATAAATAGTAATACAAATACAGCAATACTGTTACTACTAATACCAGTTGGCAATGGATCTAAACCTTATATTGGTGCAGTATTTTAAATTGCATAAAACACATATAGATAGATAGATAGATAGATAGGTATATAGATGATTGATAGAAGATAGATAGATGATAGATAGATATCGAAAGCGCTAGCCATATCACAATCCTACACTTAGGGGTCAATTTATCATATGTTCGGCGGTCATGATTCGCTGTAGTGAATCATGTCCGCTCAACATCGCTAAATGCCGACAGCATGTGCTGTGGGAATTTAAGATTTCACAAACCCTAAGGGTGATGGGGGAAACCAGACATTGACTCCTTGTCCAATGTGCTTAGAGGAATATGGCTGCACCTCACTGACGTAGGCCCAAAGAAGGGCAAAATGATCATATGGGTTGGCAATGTTTCTTGTTCAAAGAGGGATTCCCTTGCATTTTGGGGCTGGACTTCGGCAGGATCAGATTTATCAGACCTTATTAAAGTAATATATATATATATATATATATATATATATATATATATATATATAGAAATTAAAAGATATTGAGAGTAGAAAATATTGCTGTATATTTAATATTCGGTGCTACCCTTGAATAGTAAATTTAAACAAACAAAAAGGTAGACAAATATTGGGGCATCTGTAAATGTCCCAAAAAAGCAAGGGATAAAAAAGCACACGAAAAGTTATTTTGAAAAAATCCAATTTCTTTATTTAACTGTCCCACTTCACATTCAGTGTTTAATCTGTTCCTCCGGGCCGCAGTAGTTAGAGGAACCTCTTACAATTTAAAATACAAATTCAAAACAAAAGCAGTACATAAAGCTATCAAAAAATCTCAATCCCTATGCATACGTATGCAGACTAAAGAAATACAGGACTATAGGATAACATATGTGAAAATCATACAATGTCTAAATACAAGACACTACTAAATTATCCTAAAATGTCAGACTTACAGCATACCATATTGAAAATGAACAAGAACAACTTAACAGTCCATTTTACCACTGTTTAGTGTATATTTGAAAGCCATATACTGAAAATACACAGCATGTGTCGGTAGATAATAGACCGCAACAGGATCTGCTGCACACTAGGTAAAAAAAAAACGATCCACAACTTGTATAATTTTAAAACAGTACTTATCTTCCAAAGTATAGTTGCGATGGTGCTTTTCCTTGCTGATCCGTGATTCCTCGGCGTGTGACGTAATCCCCAGTGGGGGTGGTCAACTCGTCACTGCAACTCCAATTGGTTCCTAGTACCTGAATCTGTATCCATTGGTCCAGGAGAAACCAAGTGAGAATAGACCAACCGCAACTCTGTATCTCCTTGTCAGGACACCCACGATGGGTATCAAGCTTTCTTGTTGACAAGTGAAAGTACTTGGGAAATAAAGCACCGCTTCTTGTAAGCTGTCCTCAGGCTCCAAAAGTCGATTCCAAAATCAGTTCACAGATACGACATCCATGCGCTATTGTTTCAGCGCAGATGCACAACTCCCAGGCTTGTTCTGTTTATTAGGATATTTCCAAAGACAGCAGTATAGGCTTGATTAAATGCTGGATTGAGACTTCAGCTTTAATGTATCACCACAGATACCTCAGACAGTGTTTAGCTTATCCAAGGTGTAATACACATAGTGCCAACGCACGTTTCACCCCCCTCCAGAGCATGTGTCCCAGGGGTTCATCAGGGCATACTGAATCCATACCGGACATCCTCTTTATAGGGCATACCTGATTACTCACAGGTGATTCTCATACACAGTCTCGCCCACATTTCGTTTAGAGAACTGTATCCTGTGAATAGCCAGGGGCCCTTAAAGGGATATTTCCATACAAATAAATTGCAACATTTATTTTAAATTCTACTTTCAAATTGTGCAAGGAATGAAAAAATCTTCATTATTGAGCAAACATTTTAAACTTTCACCCTCATTCCTAGGTAACGTCTTAGCTCTATTTGCACACAGAAATTACTCCAAAATAAATGGCAAACATCCTGTCAGATTTGTGTTGCTTTCTTATAGAAAGCTTATATATTCCAATTTATCATTTAGACCTACTGGTAATCTTGTCCCCAGCCTATATATCCATTTAGTCTCTTTCTGTAAAAGGACTTTATCGTTGTTACCACCTCGTCCATTCGTAATCCCTTTGTCAATGATTATGAATTTTAAAGAATCTATGTTGCTGTTGTGCATATCACAGAAATGTCTAGCAACATTTGTGTCTCTAGAGTAGAGGATGTCATCTCTGTGCTCTTGTACCCGGTCCTTTACCATCCTCTTAGTTTTTCCAACGTAAAAAACCGGGCACGAACACCGTAAGAGATAGACCACCCCCTCAGACTTACAGTTGAAAAAAAATCTTATATCAAAGACTTTATTTTCTTGCACCGAGAATTGTTTAGTGCTGTCCATGTGGGCACAGTATACACAGTGCCCACATGGATAGCTACCTTTTATTCCCTTATCTTTTCGTAACCAGTCAGCATCAGAAGGTCCTCTGACAAACTGACTTTTTACCAGCTTATCTCGTAGGCTCTGTGCCTTCCTGGCTACCATTTGAGGTACTTCTCCTATAGCCTGTCTCACTTTCTCATCCAAGGTGAGAATGTGCCAATTCCTTGTCATAGCTAATCTGATATTGTTCCATTGATCATTATACATTGAGATAAATCTAATCTGATTTCCCTCAGTTTTTATCTTTTCTCCATACAGTAGATCATCCCTCGACATTTTTCGAGCCTTCCAAAGGGATTTCTTAAGACATTTGTTTGAATATCCCCTTTGAAGGAATCTCTCCTTCATTTGCTGGGCATGGATGTCAAACTTTGAAAGTGAGGAGCAGTTCCTTCTTAGGCGAAGGAACTGCCCATATGGTATTCCTCTTTTCAAATGATTAGGGTGGCTACTATTAGCATGGAGAATACTATTAGTGGCATTTTTCTTTCGATAATTCTCAGTCACTATTTTTAAACCTTCTTTTTTCAGGGTTATGTCTAGGAAATTCAGTTCCCTTTCACTTGTTTCTGATGTGAGGAAGATGTTCCTGTCATTGTGGTTCAGTGTGGAAACAAAGGTATTAAATTCCTCTACTGTTCCATCCCACAAGACTAGAACATCGTCCACATATCTAACCCACATCAGCACCTTTTCATCAAAAGTGCCGACATGTTGTTTGAAAATATCAGATTCCCATGACCCCAAATGGAGACATGCATAAGTGGGGGCACATACTGCCCCCATTGCAGTTCCGCGTATTTGGCGGAACACCTGTCCATCAAAAGAAAAAACATTATTTTTTAGAATGAACTCCAGAAGCACCATCATAAATTCTGTGTGTTCCATGTATGCTGGACCCCTTGTTTCAAGGAATCTTTTGATGGCTATTAAGCCCACATTATGGGGAATGGAAGAGTAGAGGCTCTCCACATCTAAGGAAGCCAAAATGGTTTTTTCTCCCACTACCACACCATCCAGTTTTTTTAACAAATCTGTTGTATCCTTAACATATGATGGTAATGTTAGAAGGAAGGGGCGCAGATGTTTATCTACATACTCCCCAATTTTTTCCGTTATACTGCCGATCCCCGAAACAATCGGTCTCCCTGGGGGACATTGCATATTTTTATGCAATTTCGGCAGTATATAGAAAACTGGCATGACAGGAAATTTAGGATACATAAATTTGAACTAATTTTGACTAATTATTCCCTTACTTCTAGCATCATTAAGTATCCTAAACAAAGAATTCTGAATATGCGCGAGTGGGTTACTGCTTAGCTTTTCATATTGGTTCTTGTCATGAAGTTGGCGCTTGACTTCATTAACATATAAATGCTCATCGAGAATTACCAAATTCCCCCCCTTATCAGCGGGCTTCATCACCAGGCCTCTAGCCAACATCAGTTCTTTTAAAGCCTTCCTCTCTCTAGGTTCCAAGTTATCACTCTCCTGTTGTGGTGTTAGATTTTCAATCTCTTTCTCCATTTTTTTAACAAACAGGTTGACAGCTGGGATCAAAGATAGAGAAGGCATAAATTCTGACTTAGGTTTGAATACATATTTTTGGTCTGTTATACCTGTGCTAGGTGGATTTTCTATTGTGAGTTCTTGCTCATTTTCTGCCAGGAGTGACTCTAAGTCACTAAGGGCTATTTGGTCTCTTAGGTCTAGATTGCTAGTACTATCTGATTTTGATCTCATAATTACTGATAGCACTATTTTTCTTGCAAAAAGATGGAGGTCTTTTATAACCTCAAACCTATCTAATTTGGCAGTAGGACAAAAAGACAGGCCTTTTTTAAGGAGTTCAACATGGGCCAGGTTCAGGGGGAATGAGGAGAGGTTCACTATTTGGAGTTCTTCCTCTCTGGGGTTTACTAGTATCCCCTGCGTGCCCCCCTCCCTCTGTATCTCCCCCTGCTCTGGACATATTGTTCTCCTCTCCCCCTTATCTGTCTTGTTGGATATCTCTTCTCTTTTATCACTGTCCCATATGGATCCTTTCCTTTTTCCCCTTCTATTCTTTCTCCTCCTTCTCTTTGATCCATACCTAATTGGTTTTTTGGAATCCCTGCTTCAGAGTCTGAAGCATCAGTCCCTGAGTCATATGTGCCTTTCTGTGATTTATACACATAAACTCTGCCATTCTTATAGTCCTCCTGGTCTCTTCTAAGTTTTCTACACTTCCTAGACTTGATGTCAATTTTTAATTTAGATATATTAGTGCTAGTTTCCCCATTTAGTTTTTCAAAATTTGGATTGCTTTCAAATGAGTTTACTTTTATTAGAGCTTTATCAGCTTCATCCTTAACTTTTACAAGTCTCTTATTATTTCTTTTTATCATCATTTCCATTAGGTCCAGGGAGGTTGAGGAGAGTTTGTCATTCCATTCCTCTACAAAGGAATCCCCCTCCTCATCCTCCCTGGTGTTCGCCCCTGGATCTAGCGAAAGTCTAAGTCCTCTAGGAACTATCTTTTTATCAATATAGTTGGCTAAGCTGGCGTTTTCTGCCTTAATTTTAAGTTGTCTATTTAAGAGATACCTATATCTTCTAAAGGCACTAAAAATAGTTACAACTTCTTCACTTGTCTCATCATTACCACTAATCATATCATTAGCTAAGGAATCTTTTAGATCTGCCTCCCACAGATCATCCGACAGGGTGTATGCCATTTTTCTTCTGCAGCCAGGAAAAGACAGATCAAAAATGTGGGACTTATATAGGAGCTCCAATCGCTCCTACAGCAATCTACTGCAATCTCTAAGAAAAGGATAACAGAATCCTCTAAGTTATATCCTCACAAAATTATACAAAGAAATTAAAAGATAGAGAGAGTAGAAAATATTGCTGTATATTTAATATTCGGTGCTACCCTTGAATAGTAAATTTAAACAAACAAAAAGGTAGACAAATATTGGGGCATCTGTAAATGTCCCAAAAAAGCAAGGGATAAAAAAGCACACGAAAAGTTATTTTGAAAAAATCCAATTTCTTTATTTAACTGTCCCACTTCACATTCAGTGTTTAATCTGTTCCTCCGGGCCGCAGTAGTTAGAGGAACCTCTTACAATTTAAAATACAAATTCAAAACAAAAGCAGTACATAAAGCTATCAAAAAATCTCAATCCCTATGCATACGTATGCAGACTAAAGAAATACAGGACTATAGGATAACATATGTGAAAATCATACAATGTCTAAATACAAGACACTACTAAATTATCCTAAAATGTCAGACTTACAGCATACCATATTGAAAATGAACAAGAACAACTTAACAGTCCATTTTACCACTGTTTAGTGTATATTTGAAAGCCATATACTGAAAATACACAGCATGTGTCGGTAGATAATAGACCGCAACAGTATCTGCTGCACACTAGGTAAAAAAAAACGATCCACAACTTGTGCTAGACATTTCTGTGATATGCACAACAGCAACATAGATTCTTTAAAATTCATAATCATTGACAAAGGGATTACGAATGGACGAGGTGGTAACAACGATAAAGTCCTTTTACAGAAAGAGACTAAATGGATATATAGGCTGGGGACAAGATTACCAGTAGGTCTAAATGATAAATTGGAATATATAAGCTTTCTATAAGAAAGCAACACAAATCTGACAGGATGTTTGCCATTTATTTTGGAGTAATTTCTGTGTGCAAATAGAGCTAAGACGTTACCTAGGAATGAGGGTGAAAGTTTAAAATGTTTGCTCAATAATGAAGATTTTTTCATTCCTTGCACAATTTGAAAGTAGAATTTAAAATAAATGTTGCAATTTATTTGTATGGAAATATCCCTTTAAGGGCCCCTGGCTATTCACAGGATACAGTTCTCTAAACGAAATGTGGGCGAGACTGTGTATGAGAATCACCTGTGAGTAATCAGGTATGCCCTATAAAGAGGATGTCCGGTATGGATTCAGTATGCCCTGATGAACCCCTGGGACACATGCTCTGGAGGGGGGTGAAACGTGCGTTGGCACTATGTGTATTACACCTTGGATAAGCTAAACACTGTCTGAGGTATCTGTGGTGATACATTAAAGCTGAAGTCTCAATCCAGCATTTAATCAAGCCTATACTGCTGTCTTTGGAAATATCCTAATAAACAGAACAAGCCTGGGAGTTGTGCATCTGCGCTGAAACAATAGCGCATGGATGTCGGATCTGTGAACTGATTTTGGAATCGACTTTTGGAGCCTGAGGACAGCTTACAAGAAGCGGTGCTTTATTTCCCAAGTACTTTCACTTGTCAACAAGAAAGCTTGATACCCATCGTGGGTGTCCTGACAAGGAGATACAGAGTTGTGGTTGGTCTATTCTCACTTGGTTTCTCCTGGACCAATGGATACAGATTCAGGTACTAGGAACCAATTGGAGTTGCAGTGACGAGTTGACCACCCCCACTGGGGATTACGTCACACGCCGAGGAATCACGGATCAGCAAGGAAAAGCACCATCGCAACTATAATTTGGAAGATAAGTACTGTCTTAAAATTATACAAGTTGTGGATCGGTTTTTTTGACCTAGTGTGCAGCAGATCCTGTTGCGGTCTATTATCTACCGACACATGCTGTGTATTTTCAGTATATGGCTTTCAAATATACACTAAACAGTGGTAAAATGGACTGTTAAGTTGTTCTTGTTCATTTTCAATATGGTATGCTGTAAGTCTGACATTTTAGGATAATTTAGTAGTGTCTTGTATTTAGACATTGTATGATTTTCACATATGTTATCCTATAGTCCTGTATTTCTTTAGTCTGCATACGTATGCATAGGGATTGAGATTTTTTGATAGCTTTATGTACTACTTTTGTTTTGAATTTGTATTTTAAATTGTAAGAGGTTCCTCTAACTACTGCGGCCCGGAGGAACAGATTAAACACTGAATGTGAAGTGGGACAGTTAAATAAAGAAATTGGATTTTTTCAAAATAACTTTTCGTGTGCTTTTTTATCCCTTGCTTTTTTGGGACATTTACAGATGCCCCAATATTTGTCTACCTTTTTGTTTGTTTAAAAATAAATATATATATATATATATATATATATATATATATACACACACACATATATATATTTTTAAGAATTCATTAAAAATAATATAAATTTCAATAAAGTAGAGAAGTGGAAAGATTATATTAAGTTAATATTCTCTACATATAATAATAGTATAATTCTATTTACTTCCATTATGTTTCAAATAATTGCAGAAGGTTAATCTATTTTTTATTTGAAAATCAATTTAAAACTGTTGAATATATATATATATATATATATATATATATATATATACAGTATATATATATATATATTTTTTATATATATATATATATATATATATATATATATATATTAATTAATTAATAAAAAAATACTGCAAAGGGTTTTAATTTAGATTTAAATATGTATATGTATTTGTGTGTACTTTCTGTTGGGGTACCGCAAGGCTCTGTGCTCGGTCCCCTCCTTTCCTCAATCTACACATCATCATTAGGTTCCCTAATAAAGTCACACGGGTTTCAATATCATTTGTATGCCGACGACACACAAATCTACCTCTATGCACCAGACCTATCTCTTTTCTTGCTAACCCGTGTCACTAACTGTTTTTCTCACATGTCTTCCTGGATGTACTTTCACTACCTTAAGCTAAATCTCTCTAAAACTGAGCTCCTTATTTTCCCCCTTCTTCCAAAATCTCCACCCCCAATCTCTCTATAACTGTCGACAAATCCATCATTACCCCTACCCTGCATGCCCGATGTCTTGGGGTCACATTTGACTCAGATCTTTCTTTCACTCCTCACATTCAGTCCTTGGCTAAATCCTGCCATTTCCACCTTAAAAACATCTCTAACATTAGACATTTACACAAGACACAACCAAGATTTTAATCCACTCTCTCATCCTTTCCTGCCTTGACTACTGCAACTCTGTCCAATCTGGTCTTCCTAGCTTCCACCTAGCTCCTTTACAATCCAAAATGAATGCCTCTGCCAGGCACATCTTCCTTACACGTCGCTTTTCATCTGCTGCACCTCTCTGCCAATCCCTTCACTGCCTCCAGGATTAAACACAAAATTCTGACTCTGACTTACAAGGCCCTCAACTGCACTGCTCCCCCCCTATATCTCAGACCTTGTCTCCAGATACTCTCCCTCCCATCCCCTTCGCTCTGCTCACAACCTCCTAATTTCCTCCTCTCTTGTTACCTCCTCACATTCCTGTTTACAGGACTTCTCCAGACTGGCTCCCATCTTGTAGAACTCTCTGCCTTGCTCCACAAGACTCTCCACTAGTTTTGAAAGCTTCAAGCATTTCCTAAAGACTCTACTGTTCAGGGATGCATACAACCTACACTAACCTTTCCTTATACAGTTTATCTCCCCCATTGCTATCTCCTTGAATCCCCTTGACATGTAAGCCTAAGAGCCCAACTGTTTGCAAATCACCTTCATAAAAGCTGACTACAACAGTGCGACTCCCGGCAGGGCCCTCTACCCATTTGATCCCTATAAATATTACCTTGTATACTGCCTATGTTTATAGCGATGCAGAATCTGTTGGCACTCTACAAATAACTGATAATAATAATAATAATAATAATAATATATATATCAACAGGAATAACTATTCTAAATATGATATCAAAGGATATCTTCTCAAAAAATAATAGTTTCCAGAAATGCTACATAAAACTCTGCTTATATTTTGATAAAATAGTCTCCCGCTATGTGACTAGAGCTATGAATATGATATTGCAACTTTTCATTTCCTTTATGGGCCGTTCAGTTGCCAGCCTTTTCATCTGTCAGAGCTTGGCATTCTCTCACATTTCTAAAATTTATTTGATCCCAAAACTGCTCTTTGTAATTTTTATACCTTTTCAAATCATAAAAAAATGTTATGTTTTTTTTTTTTTTTTAGTTACTGGACTCAAAACGTAAAATATAATCCTCTGGCCATAAATTAGTCATCTGTATCTAAATCAATAAGAGACCTGAAAGACATGTCTGACTATAATAGCATCTTTTTGTCTCCAGTCACTTTAAGAAAAATAGGGAAACTGTCTGGAACAATAAAAGGCATTGAGAGTGAGGCACTTGTCGATTGCACATTATAATGGCATGGATTTTGAGTTCTAATATAATTACCTCAGAATTTGTATTTGATATGCTGCTGTAAAGAAAATGTTTTGAATTGTAAGCAATGAGAAGTTAGGAAATAATATTACATACAGTATAAAAAAGCTATTAATTTTGCTATTTCATGCAGTGTTATAAAGTACAATTGATGAAGCAATTGCCTTGCCACAATATTGTGAAAGTATCTTCCATTTAATATGAATATCTATATACTAAAGCATGTATATATATATATATATATATATATATATATATATATTAATAATAACTACTTTATTTATGAAGTACTTTTCATCCCAAAAGTATTAATAGTGCTTTGAACTTAACCTGTTAGTGGCAGTTGAAAAAAATATTAGTTGTTATTATCCAATTTTATAGTATTCATTTGACTGACCTCAGCAAGATAAATACTGACTTTGCGCTCTGAGGAATAGAGTCTGGTACCCTGGGGTTTAATAGGTAAAGTTACTGTTTGAATAACTGAATACTCTCAAGGGCATCTATTTAACAAAAACAAATAAGCTTAAAATAAGGTAAAATGCGTGTTTTCAGATAGACATATTTATGAAGTTATGAATTCCATCATTAGCAGCCAAATATATAATGTGAATGTATTTATAGTCATTGATGGTGAGCAGGGGGTTGCTTTATCAAATTGTATTTAGGACTCTTCTAAGTGTGTGCAATTTGCAAGAAGAATCTCACTACACTGAGAAGTTCCTATATGATTCAATGTACAACAGGTTTAGGGTGATGTCTGGGAGATACAGAAAGGATCAGGGGTGAAGTTATGGTCCCAAAACTTAATAGTTGCCTTCAGAAGATCAGGACATTTAAGGAGGAATTACAAAAGAATATAACACATATATCTTTTCAAGCAATAGTGCATTTTTTGTTTGTGCTGAGGATATGAGCTCTGGCAAAAAGAGGTCTAGTCAGTACTGTGAGGTCCCTCAAACAATTTATAAAAGCAAACAGTTGTTTATCTTGCTATAGAAAGGGTTTGGATATGAGCTAAGAGACACCTAAATAACAAAATAATGTTTACATTTCTTTTGCATGATTTCTCTCCATGCCAGCAATTTTTCAGTCACTGGACCCCAAATCCCCCCCCCCCCACATGCGCAATAATTTTAACATAATTGCATAATTTATCTCTCATAGGCTAGCGAAGCATGAATGGATCATACATTTGTCACCTAAATACCAGGGATCAATGATTAGTAATACAATCACTAACTGCATTAATATTGTGGAAAGGTATCATGCCATACAATTACTAATCCCAATGCTCCAAGCCACAAGTCTTATTGGCCTAATCCAACATATGCCCCGGCACATAACATACTCTTTTTTCGTGCTCCCTTTAATGCTTAATATCTACTTATGTGACTTAAAGGGACAGTCTAGTCAAAACTAAACTTCATGATTCAGATAGGGCATGCAATTTTAAACAACTTCTTTCCAATGTACTTTTATCATCACATTTGCTTTGTTCTCTTGGTATTCTTTGTTGAAGACTAAACCTAGGTATGCACATTTCTAAGCCATTGAAGGCCGCCTCTTATCTCATTGCATTTTCAAATTTTTTGCAGTTAGACAGTGCTACTTTATGTGTGCCATATAGATAAACATCGTGCTCACTACTGTGGAGTTATTTATAAGTCAGCAATGATTAGCTAATATGCAAGTCAGTCAAAAGAACTGAAATAACGGGGCAGTCTTAGGCTTAGATGGAAGGTAAACACAGAAGTAAAAAGTATATTAATATATCAGTGCTGGGAAATGGGTAATAAAGGGATTATCTATCTTCTGGTGTAGACTGTCCCTTTAATGATATGGTACTCTCATAGTATCTAAAGAATGCATTTGAAGAAAAGTGTAGCCTACAGTAACAATGCAATTCCAGCATGATCTGTGATTAATAATGTACTACAATCTGATTTTAATAGAAAATAACTTACATAAAGGCCCTTTATCCAAAGGGGCAATCATTTTCCTTAACCCTTTGGTTTTTTTTGTTTGTTTTTTTAAATATGTAGCTTTTTTTAACAATAATGTACATCAGTTCTATTTTGTTTTGTTAGCTGTTTAGTTGCTTTTTTTGCTCTGTTATTATTTCTTTGTTCTTAGTTTAAGTTTTGAGCAAATCACAAGCGTTGAATAATTTACTGCCTAAATATAAAGTTGTCTAAACCCTTTTAGGGTGTTCTGTTACTAAGTTTCGGAACCATTTCTATAGAGGATACTAAAGGGATATGAATCCCCCATTTTTTCTTTAATGTTTCAGACAAAGCATACAATTTTAAACAACTTTTCAATTTACTTTAAATAGCAAATTAGCTTCATTCCTTTGGTATTTGTTTTTGCTGAAAGAGCAGCATTGCAATACATGAAGCTAGCTGAACACATTGGGTGAACCAATGACAAGAGGTATATATGTGCAGCCACCAATAAGCAGCTAGCTCCATGTAGTTGATTGCTGCTTTTGAGTCTACCTTTGTATTCTTTTCAACAAAGGATACCAAATGGACAAAGCAAAATAGTTAATAAAAGTAATTTGGAAAGTTGTTTATTTAGAATTGTATGCTTTATTTGAAATTTAAAAGAACATTTTTGGGTTCCATGTTTTAATCTATCTATCTATTCTATCTATCTATATATGATCTATCTATCCTATCATCTATCTATCTATCTATCTATCTATCTATCTATCTATCTATCTATCTATCTATCTATCTGTCTGTCTGTCTGTCTATCTATCTATCTATCTATCTATCTATCTATTCTATCTATCTATCTATATATGATCTATCTATCCTATCATCTATCTATCTATCTATCTATCATCTATCATCATCTTTATCTATCTATTCTATCATCCATCTATCTATTTATCTATCTATATATCATCTATCAATCCTATCATCCATCTATCTATCTATTTATCTATCTATCTATCTATTCATTCATCTATCAGAAAAGAGACCAGTAATTTGTTATCCATAAAAATAGTTCTATACGTTGCATAAAGCAATTAAACATGTTAACCACAGAGGGATATCTTATATACACATACACTAGGAACGTAATTATAGCTCTAGAAAGTGTGACTATTGCTTCAGCACATATAGCTTTTACCTGTGTTACAGAATTTCATTATCAGCTTGTTGTCTCTTCATTTGTGGTCATCTGGTCGAGTAGAATGTACAGTAATATTAAATTAATAGTTACTGAATTTCTATTTCATTTTTAGCTAAAACATGGCCAAGAGGGTCTTAGGATAGCTGATTCTTAACTTGTGGTAAATAGATTCAAATAAGCACTAAAGCAGCCTAATCAGCTTGATAAATAAAGCCCAAATGTAAAGCGGACCTAGACAATCCCACCATTAGTGATTATTTCTCCATGCAAAAAATAAAAGTTTGGTTGCCATTGCTCACAAAAGATTGAAAGAGTCCTTTGAGCTTATATGACACATAACAAAGGCAAACTCCAGTTTTGCACCATAATATACATTATTTTTATTATCATGTATTATTATCATTTATTTGTATGGTGCCACCAAATTCCATAGCACTGGGCACAGTGATAGGGGTATACATTGACAAAGATTTGTAATAAAATAAAAACATAACAAAACTAAAAAAATCTAGTACAGGAGGTGGAGGGCCCTGCTCCGCAGAGTTCACAGTCAACAGGTTTAGGGTGCAGAGACATAAGGTTGGGGTAGCTTGTCACATCAGTTGTAGTTGAAGCAGTGAGTCAGGCAGTTTGTGTATTAGTTTGGTTAGGATGAGAGATGGAGGAGAGATGGTAAGCCTCTCTGAATAAGTGGGTTTTCATATCTTAACTAAAGCACAGGGGAAACTATCAGCTCACCCATCAGCTGATTATTTCACCGGTGCTCTAGTTAAGATATAATAAATATCTGGCCTGAGTAAGGGTCCTGATGACTGGGTTTGGGAAACACGGATCTATCTGAATTAGAAAGAAATAACTGCTTGTGCAATGCCGCCCCCTGCAGATTTGCGGCCAATAGATTGGCCGTTAGCAGGGGTGTCAATCAGCCTGATCGTATAGGATTGAGCCGATTAATGTCCGCAGCCTCAGAGCAGGCGGACAAGTTATGGAGCAGCGGTCTTTAGACCACTGCATCATAACTGCTGTTTCCGGCAAGCCTGAAGGATCGCGCGGAAACAGGGGCATCAAGCTCCATTCGATAATTGATAATTCTTGATAATTGATCAT
Source organism: Bombina bombina (assembly GCF_027579735.1). Lineage (NCBI taxonomy): Eukaryota > Metazoa > Chordata > Amphibia > Anura > Bombinatoridae > Bombina > Bombina bombina. Next base: position 1,063,577,643 of record NC_069502.1, on the reverse strand, counting down.
TCGGCCCGGTAGTCTGAAAATGTTACCATTTTCTATTTCAACAAATGTATTTATATTTTGAGATATATATATATATATATATATATATATATACACACACACACATTCAGGTTAAATAATAATTCCAGTTCAGTTGTGGCTGTATACATGAATCTCAAACTGAGGAGGCATAAATTATATAAAAATATTGTATACAGTGGAGAAAATACCTGAAAATAGATACATTTCCTTCACCCGGAACCAAAGCATTTATTTGTGTCAGTCTTTTTTTTTTTCTTTTTTTCTTTTCAAATAGTGCAGTACAAAGATGGTAATTTGAAACTTATGTGATAAAATAATTATTTTCTTGTATTTATTTATACAAATAAGGAGAGTAATCACATCAATATCTCAAAAGTACATTTTTGTAGCAAAATACTTTTCAGGGAAAGAACAACATAAGGGGAGGTAGTGATTTGAAGACATATGGCAGCAGCTCAGATGTAATTTACAAAAAACATACATTATATACAGGTCGGTATATAAATTGGAGAGCAGATGTCCTGGATATAAAAATGTAAAGGTAAATTAAATATTGACTTGGATATACATGCAAAATCTTTAAAAGGACATGAAATTCAAACTGTTTTTTTTCATGATTAAGATAGAAAATACAACTTTAAAAGACTTTCCATTTTAATTCTATTATCTACAGGGAGTGCAGAATTATTAGGCAAATGAGTATTTTGACCACATCATCCTCTTTATGCATGTTGTCTTACTCCAAGCTGTATAGGCTCGAAAGCCTACTACCAATTAAGCATATTAGGTGATGTGCATCTCTGTAATGAGAAGGGGTGTGGTCTAATGACATCAACACCCTATATCAGGTGTGCATAATTATTAGGCAACTTCCTTTCCTTTGGCAAAATGGGTCAAAAGAAGGACTTGACAGGCTCAGAAAAGTCAAAAATAGTGAGATATCTTGCAGAGGGATGCAGCACTCTTAAAATTGCAAAGCTTCTAAAGCGTGATCATCGAACAATCAAGCGTTTCATTCAAAATAGTCAACAGGGTCGCAAGAAGCGTGTGGAAAAACCAAGGCGCAAAATAACTGCCCGTGAACTGAGAAAAGTCAAGCGTGCAGCTGCCAAGATGCCACTTGCCACCAGTTTGGCCATATTTCAGAGCTGCAACATCACTGGAGTGCCCAAAAGCACAAGGTGTGCAATACTCAGAGACATGGCCAAGGTAAGAAAGGCTGAAAGACGACCACCACTGAACAAGACACACAAGCTGAAACGTCAAGACTGGGCCAAGAAATATCTCAAGACTGATTTTTCTAAGGTTTTATGGACTGATGAAATGAGAGTGAGTCTTGATGGGCCAGATGGATGGGCCCGTGGCTGGATTGGTAAAGGGCAGAGAGCTCCAGTCCGACTCAGACGCCAGCAAGGTGGAGTGGAGTACTGGTTTGGGCTGGTATCATCAAAGATGAGCTTGTGGGGCCTTTTCGGGTTGAGGATGGAGTCAAGCTCAACTCCCAGTCCTACTGCCAGTTTCTGGAAGACACCTTCTTCAAGCAGTGGTACAGGAAGAAGTCTGCATCCTTCAAGAAAAACATGATTTTCATGCAGGACAATGCTCCATCACACGCGTCCAAGTACTCCACAGCGTGGCTGGCAAGAAAGGGTATAAAAGAAGAAAATCTAATGACATGGCCTCCTTGTTCACCTGATCTGAACCCCATTGAGAACCTGTGGTCCATCATCAAATGTGAGATTTACAAGGAGGGAAAACAGTACACCTCTCTGAACAGTGTCTGGGAGGCTGTGGTTGCTGCTGCAAGCAATGTTGATGGTGAACAGATCAAAACACTGACAGAATCCATGGATGGCAGGCTTTTGAGTGTCCTTGCAAAGAAAGGTGGCTATATTGGTCACTGATTTGTTTTTGTTTTGTTTTTGAATGTCAGAAATGTATATTTGTGAATGTTGAGATGTTATATTGGTTTCACTGGTAAAAATAAATAATTGAAATGGGTATATATTTGTTTTTTGTTAAGTTGCCTAATAATTATGCACAGTAATCGTCACCTGCACACACAGATATCCCCCTAAAATAGCTATAACTAAAAACAAACTAAAAACTACTTTCAAAACTATTCAGCTTTGATATTAATGAGTTTTTTTGGGTTCATTGAGAACATGGTTGTTGTTCAATAATAAAATTAATCCTCAAAAATACAACTTGCCTAATAATTCTGCACTCCCTGTATCTCTTGTATCCCTTGTTAAAGAAGCATCCATGCACTCCTGGGAGCTACCTGAATACACTGCGTGAGCCAATAACATTAGGTATATATGTGCAGCCGCTCTTGAGTCTACCTATGTATCCTTTTCAACAAAGGATACCAAGAGAACAAAACAAATTTGACAATAGAAGTAAACTGGAAAATTATTTAAAATCACAAGCTCTATCTGAATCATACAAGAAAAAAATTGTGTTTCATGTCCCTTTAAGTACAGTAACCATTTTATATAAGTTTCTATACCTATAGCATGCTTTGTTTTATATGGCATACATTCATTAAACTCCATGTATAGCTCTTTTGAATATGATAGCAGTGTTCTTCAATTCCAGGTCCCACTAACAGACAATATTTTCAGATTACTTTTGGTGACAGCGGGTTGGTAAACATGGTTACAGAGCAGCTGATTATTTCACCTGTGCTCTAATTCAGATATCCTTAGCAATTGACCAGTTAGTGTTTCCAAAGGACTAAAATTTAAAAACTTTGTGTTAGATAAATATACATAGTAGTAGTAGTAGTTAAAAGTAATTAACTTTTTATGAGTTGGTTGATGGTCAACAAGATAGACCAGCTGATTTTTAGCTGGTGTAAATATCAGGGATCCTTCTGAAAATTCAAATAGATAAATAACCCTTAAAATAAGCCTCTTCTCAATAATACGAAATCAAAATTCTGGAAATGTATTTATTATATTATATCAATATTCTTATTGCATAATTAGTACAGCCTCTTAATGGAACAGTCTTACCACAGATCTATTTCTAATCTGCGCCTCAATGCTGGTAAATCTACCTTCAGTTGACCATGTAATCTGCAAACAAACTAGAGCACATGGGGCAGCCAGATAGCAAAGCATAGTAAAGAACGATTTCTTTTAGAAAAATAAAAATAAAAGTTGTACTTACAAACACGCAAGTAGCATGTCAACAATTGCAAATCTGGTGTTTCAGATCCTCATTGAGAGCACCTGAGTAAGACTTTTGAGAAAGCAATCAGGAAGGGTTGAGAAACATGTTGAGGCAGTATACAGGAACATAATTGGACCTACCTATGGGGAAGAGTGTTTATTGGGAAGCCTTCCCACATGGTGACATCAAGTGTTGGAGTGAATGGCTCAGAGCGAAGAACTGACACACCAGCTTTGGATTTGATTATGTAGTTTGCTTTCAAGCATTTGTAACTTCTATGGTGCAAATAAAAACTTTATTGTACATCCATTTCTGGCCCCTCAATTAACTCTGGTTTGTTTACAAACCATTTTTTCAATATTAATAGCTCTACTGAACACCTTATTTGATATGTTGTATTTTACAGCATATTTTGCCTGTGTCTCTGCATAAAGTTACTTATTTAGAAATTCACTAAACAAGGAATCGCTAAAACGAAGAAGAAATATAGTTCAGTGCTACCATCTTACTATACCTAAAGTGGCAAATGCCTTAGAGACCAAGAGAAAGATATTAGCAGCATTATGATATTTTACAATTCAAAGAGATAGAATGTGCCTCCGGCTTGCCTGTTGAGCACTATACATCACGTGAGTGGGTTTGATCTGTTTATACACCTGCTTGTATGATTGTATTGACCTACACCATGAATCACATTCTATCTCTTTGAATTGTAGAATCCTGTGTGTCTGGCGTGACATTATAGAAGAGCTGCCTGTCGATTTGGTTTCACCTTTACTGCTGGAGATTATGTATTGGTCCTCTATCATTACAGTTATAGGAGAGACTCTGATATATCATTGGACTGAGTCCTACACCATCATCTTGTCAATTATTTTATGTTTATTGTCTTATGGTTGTGACCACACATCTTTAGTCCGGCCTTGGGATTTAGATGGTGGGTTGAGGATTTGCTATATTGTGATATATTGACACATATTTATGTGATCTATTGTGTTTATCTATACTCACTCCCTTTGGTTAGGCCCCTCTTATAGATATAATCCAGGACCCATTGTGCTTGTGCCCTGATAAATCTTGTATTTATTATGATATTTTAATGAACTTGCCAATATAACTAAAAATTATAAATCATATATAACCATTACTGATAATGTTTCATTATTATATGAGTAAATATTAAAATGAAATGATGTATCTAGTATGCATTAATGTTATAAAAATTAAAAAAAAGAAACCTTAATGCCAGTAAAATATGAAATGTATGTGTTTTGCATTCAGTGCTGAATTAAAAAATAAATAAAATTGATTAATTTACTGAGTCTCCGTGTTCATTATATACATATTTTTTCTTAATAAGCATGCAAAAGCAAATTTAACATGTAAGCAATAAATGAACAACCTAATGTGAGTAGCTTAAAGGGACATGAAATACATTTTTTGTCTTTCATGATTGAGATAGATCATACAATTTTAATCAACTTTCCAATTTACTTCTATTATCTAATTTGAATTTTTCTCATGGTATAATTTGTTGAAGGAAAGTTATTGAAAATCACATATTCTATATGAATCATGAAAGAAAAAAAAATGACCTTTATGTCCCTTTAAATGTTGGATTGGTGATGCTTACTCAAATGCTATCTGGTGTGCACATATCAGCAACCAGTTTGAAAGCTACTCATGCACATTAACGCTACTTATAAAGCAATCATCATCTAAATAAGTACCCATAGTGGTGCCTTGGTATGCATTACTCATCAATCTGAACTTAAAATGTTTTGCTGTGGCCAAATAGCCCCATTTCCATAGCTGCTAGATTATCTGTGAATATATTTGCGCACAATTTGAGATATTCAAAATCAAATTATTTTCAAATATCTACAAACCTACACATCCAAAAGAAAACTTTTTTTATAATACTAAATTGATTTTCCACAATAAAGAGCTTGATCTACATCTGGGTAAAACCAAGAAAAACTTGCAACAAATTGAAGGCCTTTCTAAAGAAGGGTGAAAATGTATGGGTATCTATTTATCATCTATCTATGTTTCTTTCTATTTATCTATCTATCTATGTATCTATCTAGCTATCCATCTATCTATTATCTATCTATCTATCTATCTATCTATCTATTATATATCTATTATCTATCTATCTGTTTGTCTATCTATCTATCTATCTATCATCTATCTATCTATCTATCTATCTATCTATATCTATGTTTATGTCTGTCTGTCTATCTGTTTGTCTGTCTATCTATCTATCTGTCTGTCTATCTATATATCTATCTATCAATCATTTATCTGTCTATTTATTTATCTATTTATCATCTATCTATCCATCTATCTATATATCTGTCTGTCTATCTGTCTGTCTGTCTATCTATTTATCTACATTCTGTATATCCATGTGTCTATCTGCCTATTTGTCTATTGGACACTATAATTTATTCTACTGTTTTTAGTTATCTGTTCAATTTAAAATGTATGTGATTTTTTTACGTACACATTGCATGTATTGGTTATTACAATGCAGTCTTTTTCAGCAAAATAATTATAAAGTCCATATTTCACACATTAAAAAAATATTTTTTATCAGTAAAAGTTTAAAATATTGTGAAATAGCTTAAGAAAAAATGAAAGTCTAAAAAATATGTAGTAGTGTTAAGATTAAATTACTTTTTTGTGTTGAAGACTTCACTAAATGTCAGGGAGATTTCACCGCTATATGATTGTCACATTATAGATTATTCTTATCTCATGAGTGTACATGTTAACTTCAGCTTCTTTTTTCTTTTTCAATGTTATAAGAAAAATGTAATTTATGATACTTAGAAGGATGAGGTTTTTAATAATTCATCTATATTTAAAGTGATATATTTATAGATGTGTGTGTATATATATATATATAATATATATATATATATATATATATATATACAGTGTACATATATACATACATATATATATATATGTCCTTATTGAAATCTATAAAAAAAAAAATCAGTTGCTACGGTAATATAGTAGCAATACTATAGAAATAATTAGAAAGTCTGATCCACAGGGGCCAACAATACCACATATCTAAAAAAAAATCTGAAAGTGGATTAATATATTCCAATATATAAATGTTAAAGAGTAAGTCACTATCCACAAATTAGCCAAAAAACTATTATAAGGAGCATAAACATCCTTTAGCAACTATAATTTTTTGTACAAATGTATAAAAAGCTCTTACAATTTAGCATGCACATTGACCCCCTTGTTCTTACTTATAGCATTTATGATGCCGGTTGTTGTGTAATCTGTGACTTATGTGATATGTGGTAGTAATTTCTGGGGCAGCTAGCCCCTGAAATTAGATGTAAAGAGTGCTTGAATTGCATCCAAATTAGAGTGCTGCAAGCATACGTTGTTGCTCTGTTAATGTTACAAATAAAGTTTTGTCACTTTCTATTGAGCTCTGTATTTTTTGGACTTAATGGATTTACCTTCCAAATCTCATCTTTTAGGAGTGTATGGATCAAGTTAATAGAAGGAGTTACAAAATATACACCTTTTTGTTTTCTACATAAATGAATAACATTACTATTTGTTCAAAAAATATAGACTGATAATTGATACAATTTGCTGAGAGCTTTAGGAAAATAAACACTAGTATGGAAAATGTGCTAGATAAATTAATTTACAAAACAATTATTATTGACATTACATGTATACATGTATACATATATAGTGCTCCTAATATTTTTTATTCTCTACTTAATAAACTCCTGATCACCTGTAAAATCAGATTGCTAATAAAATACATCTTGATGGAATAACCCACATAAATAGTTTCATCCTGATGGGAATAAGTCAGACACAATAATGCTACTAATGTACCCATTACTTTTTAATTTGCTGCATAAGGTCAATGGAATTTCAATGAAGCATTCAGCATTTATAAAACACAAAACCAACAGCCTGTCTATAAGGTCTGATGCTTACTATTACTAGAGGGTCCTTAATTCACTTATGACAGTCTGTATAAAACAAATGGTCTGTGACAAAGCATTTTTCTTGCTGTAAGTAGCTAAACACTGGTAATATTACTTTTTATCTGTTGTCTGAAAAGACATTAATAGCAATAAGGATGCATTAAAATATGCTAGAAAACACATTCTCTGAATCCTGATTCATGGCAGACTGAGGCATCCAGTATATAATGCACTGTTATGCCTCCGTCAAGGCTGTAAAACATGAGAGTCCAACTTTAACAAATCATAGACCACTTGGCATGTTTCTGCTCTCTTGGCTTTTAAACTTAACTTCTAAAAGGCAGAACTAAATCAATTTAATATAAATAAATATGAAACAGTAATGCATGAATAGATGTGTCACATCACAAATTAAAGGGACAGTTTACTCAAAAAATTTCTCCCCTTTAATTTGTTCCCAATGATCTACTTCACCTGCTGGAGTGTATTACATTGTTTACAAGTAGCTCCTTTACCCTTATATTGGCATGTGAAATAGTTGATTTAGCAAGTGGTATCCCCACCTATTCTGAAAGTTTGTGGCCGCAGGTCCCAGCTATAGATAAGCTTTGTAAACACAGCCAGCAGAAGAAATTATACTCCCAGTAGGATATAGCAGAGATAAGGTAATAAAATGTTAATTTTCCATTGTTCTCTCCAAGTACTGGTGATTGTTTTATGGACAGATATAAGATTAAGAAACATGTTTATGTACACAATGTGATACAGTAATGAGATCTGATTATACTGCAAGCTCAACCCATTTTATTAGGTTGTGGCTTCAAAACACAAAATCAGAGCTTTAAAATTCACAAATAAACCTTAAAAAGCTCATTTTCATACATTTTTTACTCCGCAGTTGGTAAAAAAAAGCAATTGTAAACACATTAAGGGAAAACTATTTTACAGTATACTGTCCCTTTAAGTCAATTTATTTTTTCTGGTTACATTTATTTATATTGTATTCTTTCCTTTCTAAGTTCCTGTATTGATTTATTTTATACATGTATTGGTAGATTAAAAGATAATTTATTTAGGAAAATAGGTAGACCCATAAATTTAAGAGTTTAAGAACTGTGCGCTGCAAATGGGGATGGCTGGATGAGTTGATGAACAGCTAAATGCTTCAATATGGAGTGATATTCTGCACATATTTGGCTCTAATGAAAATGTTAAAGAGCATCCTTGTTCAGATATAAATTTTTTATAATGTAGTGATGAAGGAGGGATGGACTCTCATGAGTTTAAATGAAAAAAAATCAAAATTTCCATACCACATTGTTAGAAAAAATGTTTTTCTCTACTGTCAATCAGGAATGTTTCACATAGATTTCAACACACAACGTTGGGAAAACAGCACCACTATACTAGTGCACAGTGTTGGGGTTTACTGCAATACACCTAAATATCCAATATAGTACAATACACCAGCACTGCAAGTCTAAAATCACTGAATATTTTATTATAGACCCATAAAATTTGCGATGTTTCGGGGTGAACCCCTTAGCATGACTAAGGGGTTCACCCCGAAATGTCGCTAATTTCATGGGTCTATAATAAAATATTCAGTGATTTAAGACTTGCAGTGCTGGTGTATTGATCACCTAGATTTAAATCATTAATCATAAAAAACAATTGCTAACCCATTCTGATACTAAAGAATGTTGGTATCATTAACTTTCTACCCTTTAGATAACTTAACCATAAGATTAAAACATAATTGTTGGAGAAAGTACAGGTATTACATATATTATACAAATAATATAAAGTAAAAAATGAATATATTTTAATGAATTAACATTAGTTTTAGAGTAACCTTGTGTTTTAATTATTCCCATTACTGTTTAAATGCCAAACAGACCAGATAATAAGTAACAGTGACCATTAACCGCTGCTCCTGAATCAATTAATCAAAACAAGAGCATTAAAACTTACAAGCAGAGCGAAGGACAGCGGGTGGGAAAGGGAATGTTATAGTTCAGGCTTTAGTAGACTGCTGATAAATACAATACTGTGCATAGATACATCTCACCTTCACTTATGCTCTACAAAATGTTAAACTAAACAAAGTGTAAGCTTAAAAGTTCTATCTATCTATCATCTCTCTCTCTCTCTCTCTCTCTCTCTCTCTCTCTCTATCTATCTATCATCTATCTAATATACAGTATATATAGACCATGCATTCTCACATTAGTAAGTGGTTGTTTGTTCAGTTTTTTATAAGTGTGCTAAGATTTTAGTCACATGTCTCACAACCTGCTCGTTATATCATGTATAGCCAAGCTGGCACTCGTACTGATGTGTATAGTGCGTTTCTATAGCAACTTATAAACAGGTATGATGCCACTTAATGCAACAGCAGTCGCTGATGACATCACTTACACAAGGCAGCATGGATGTGAGACGGCTAGTAATCAATGCCGTTAGGTTGTGTATATAAGGTATGATTATATGCTTACTTGTCAATAGTTTTTAGGTTTTTGGTTTGAAAACCTACCATATGACATTTGACAATGTGTGCCGAAACGTTATGTCTTTTTTAAAATTTGTTTAATACACTTTGCATTTTATTACAAGACCAATGAGTGCCTGTTTTTGGATTGGACTTTGTACTATTTATAGTGCACCTTGGCATAAGAAATAACTGTATGATTGTGCTTTCCGTTTTTGGATACATATATGCTATTTTGCTCATGGGATCTAGCACTCCAATATAATACACATGAACTGTGGACTTAACTACTATTGTACCTGGAACTGTTACTTGGCAAGTATTTAACTACTTTTCTATACATTTGAATCTGCACAGATTTATCATTAAGGATGGCAAATGTTGCAGCCAATATGGAGAACCTATACCAGGATGAAGATTTCAATCCTGATCCTCTGGCATTTCGCATCAGAGATTCAGATGACCTGAGTGAGTTGTGTGGTGATACCCCCATTAATATTGATAAAAAAAATGCTAAATTTACGTAAAAAGGACATTGACTATTATTTACATACTGTATATCTCTCCTGGCTACTATCATAGTAAAAAGTATATACCCAGGGGTTTCAGAGTTAAAAATATTCTTACCTTGGGGAGACAGAACATGGAGTTTTTTAGGAGATGGTGTTCAATACTAAACAAATGCTCTTATGATCTAGTATTGCTAGTGGTTGAGGAAGTCACAAGATTGGAGCTTAAAATGAAAGCTGAGCTTGAAACTATCAAAACTCAGAGTTTATATGTGTTAGAGGAGGATAAAAGTCAAGTGTGGCTAACTAAACTAGACAACTTGGTTAGCAAGTATCGTAGTGATCTTATACTCTCCAGGAATACACTTAATATTGTGGATAGTAGTGGTAGTGGAGGTGACTCTTCAGAGACTGAGATTTCTGTTAATGATACACATAGTGAGAACGTTTCTAATCAGCCACAGTCTTTTTCTGGGGTAGCTACCCAGTCTACGGCCAAACCCTCTTTCATGCCAACCAATACCAAAGGTGAAAAAGACACAAGGTTAGAAGAAGTGGATACAAACTTAAAGAAGCAATCAAGGATGAAATAAACATAGTCTTTAACCTAAGTAGTAGACCTCTCAGCAAAGCAGAAAAGCTATTATTGGATTGTGGTTTATCTTTTGTGCCCACCCCTAAATATAATTCTTTAGACACTCTAGTCGATAATCATAGACTGCAAAGGCAGTTGAAATTAAAACATCACTTTAGGGATAGTGCACCTGGGATTACCAATTTCAAGAAATCTTTCACCTTTGAACCTTCTAAAATCCATACCTCAATTAGAAGGATTACACGTATGCTTAGTCATGATATTAAAAAAACATCACAACATCACACTTATTCTAACCTCAGTGTTGAGGAATCTAAAGCTATGTTGGAGCTTAGTAATGACACCACTATTATTATCCACCCTGCTGATAAGAGTGGATCGATTGTAGTCCAGGACTACTCTGATAATCGATTACAGGGTGGAGGCTATGAGGCAATTATCAGATTCCAAGGTTTATGTTAAACTGAGGGGTAATCCCAGGACTTCATTTAAGAACATTATAGATGGATATCTGACTAGAGGTTTTAAAGCTGGCATACTAAGTGGACAAGAAATGTTTTATTTTATCACCCAGTATCCTAAGGCACCAATATTATACTTGTTGCCCAAGGTTTATAAAACTCTGATTAACCCCCCTGGCAGGCCGATAGTGTCTGCAAGGGATTCATTACTATCAAGTTTGGCAATTTACATTTACTTTTGTTCTGCAGCCCTTGGCTATGGATACACAATCATATCTTCAAGATTCCTCCAGTATGATTAAGATTCTTAGGAGTTACCTAAATCTACAAAGTGAGGATGTCCGTGTCACCATGGACGTTGACAACCTTTACACCATGATCCCCCATGTTTAGGGGTCTTAGCTGTCAAGTTCATGGTGACAGGGAATCCATTGTATAATGGTCCACCAGTTCAGTTCCTTTGTTAATTGTAAACCTTGTGTCTGGAAAAAAACTATTTTAAATTTGACGGGAAATACTTCCTTTAGATTGCGGGCACAGCCATGGGTTCAAACATGGCACCCACTTACGCTAACCTGTACATGGCTTGGTATGAGTGTGAGCTCATGAAGCCATTTGTGCACCCCAAGGTCCAATACTACACCCATTACATCGATGATGTGTTTCTGGTGTGGAGGGGTAGAGTCGTGGAACTGCAGGAGTGGGTTTCATGTTTGAACTCCAATGAGAGTCCAGTTAGTATTAAATTGGAGTTTGATTTACAGACTGTATATTTTTTGGATCTAAATATATTTAAGATTGATGCCTGTGGTGGATGCCAGTTTGGCACGTCATTATATACCTACATGTGGCACCTTGGCTAAATCAGTAGGGCAACATTGGCCAGTGGTGGAAACTGATACTACATTGCCATTTCAAAGGATAACAGCCCCCAGGATGATGTACCGCAGAGTTAATAACCTACGGGATCTATTAGTCAAAACGGATCCAGTGGACCGCTATTCAAAGAAAACTTGGTTGAAAACAACTAAAAATTGATGTTTTCCTTGCCGTAACTGTATTACCTGCAATTGTATGTTTAGGGGGGTCATCATTTCAGCACCCACACACTAATCAGCACTATACCATACGTCACAGGTTGACCTGCACAAGTACCTATGTGGTATATATGCTGGTGTGTCCATGTTCATTGGTCTATATAGGGACGATGGTCACTACCTTCTGTGAGAGGATGGCTAACCATCAGTGTGCCATCCAGGAAGCATTATCCAAGGGAGAATCTGATCAGCCAGTGGCACGCCACTTTATCAACTACAAGCACAGTGTTTCCAGCTTGTGATCAATTTTGATTGATCATGTGTCCTCTCTAAATAGGGGTGGCAACAGGGCTAAAATGTTGCTCCAACTCGAGAGTAAATAGATTAATCGGATGGACACCTTGGCTCCAAGGGGCCTCAACACCTCTCTGGACTTTAGTTCTTTCTACTGACCAGGACAGATGGATATCTAGGCTCCTATGGGCACTCACTATGTGTGATGTTTCTATACATACTCCCAGTGGCTTTGAAGACTACTTGGCATTTTCCAATATAGGTTCCCTCATGGGTTGCTGACAAAACTACATTGGCTGGGGCAGTATGGATTTATATACTGCCCTTACTGACTATATACATTCTATTTATGTCTGACTCGTTTGGCATTGCCTTAGAGTCATTTACATAGAAGATTATTTCATCTGTACAGAGTTAGATGTATTACTTGTGTGATAATGATACCATTATAATTACCATTATAGTGGCTGTTGAGTCACTGGCTTTACCCGTTTATACATAGGACCATGCATTCTCACATTAGTAAGTTGCTGTTTGTTCAGTTTTTTAAGTGTGCTAAGATTTTAGTCATATGTCTCACAACCTGCTCGTTATATCATGTATAGCCGAGCTGGCACTCGTACTGATGTGTATAGCGCGTTGCTATAGCAACGTATAAACAGGTATGATGACGCTTAATGCAACAGCGGTTGCTGATGACATCAGTTACACGAGGCAGCATGGATGTAAGATGGCTAGTAATAAATGCCGTTAGGTTGTGTATATAAGGTATGATTATATGCTTACTTGCCAATTGTTTTTAGGTTTTTGGTTTTAAAACCTACCATATGACATTTGACAAAGGCGCCTATTTGCGCGAAAATGTTATGGGGTTTTTAAAATTTGTTTAATACATTTTGCTTTTTATTACAAGACAAATGAGTGCCTGTTTTTGGATTGGACTTTGTACTATTTATAGTGCACCTTGGCATAAGAAATAACCGTATGATTTTCCCTTTTTGGATACATATATATAAATAGATAAAATAGAATAGATAGATGATAGATAGATAGATAGATAGAAATATAGGTAGATTCTGAAATAAAATACTACTATAACAATTAAATAATGTAAAAATTATTTTATAATGTCCAATTTTATGTATTTCCCACAGAGGAAACCACAATGAGTAAAAAAATAATTGAGATCTTTAAAACTCTATTATCAATAGTCTAAACATAGAGGTTAATTACAATCTATTAACTATCTACTCATGATATTGATTTTTTCATTTTTCATCATCCAAAATGAATCCAGCCGCTAAAAGCCCAAAGCCGTGAATATGTTTTCAAAAGAAAAGTTCCTAAAAGTGTCTGTAACCTTTGTTAAGCACTTTTTATATGGAGAGAAAATTGGAAATCCACCTAAATTTAACATAAACATTAGCTCTATTATCTCTAAAGGATACAGTAAAGTTTTGTTTTTGTTTTTTATAATGAACCCCTTTGTTAAGTATGTAAGGAAAATGGGTGAGATTAATATATTGTAACCCAGATCCATCCTAATCACTGCTAAACAATCTAAATGCTATTTGTATACAGGAATGATGGGAATACTGGGCATGTTTGCTCAATGAATTTATTGATAATTTTGATATTTTTAAAGTATGTTGTTTGTTTGGGGTTTTTTTCGGGGGGTTTCCCCCCCCCCCCTTTTTTTGGTCATTTATTTATTTTTTGAATTTAATAGAATCTTGTTTCTGATTTGGCCTGATATAATTTGAAATCAAGAAGAAGCCTATGGGCTCCATTTTGCTCTTTGCAGTTCACACTGACATATGCAGTTCAGTTGTATAAAGCTTCAATATACTTATTAGGAAGTAATAGCAAACAAAACTGTTAACAATTTAGGGAGAATAGAATAATAATAAAAAAAACTGTAACAGAGCCTTTACGGAAGTATTTCTGTGAAACACGTAAGGTCCTTCTCACTTATGTCCCTTTTTAGTGTTGTGTTATTTTTCTTGTAATCTATTCTCCCCTCTGTTCTAAAAACAAAGAATGGATAAATGCAAGCAGTCACAAATGTCATGCATTTAATGGCACCAGGTATGCTTTGCCATACATATTAATATTATAATATAAAAATAATATAAAGGAATATATAAAGCTTAAATAACTTAATTTAAATTTTGTCTCTAGAATTAGACAGTTACAAGGTACTCTAATATGTCCATAATCTACAATGAACATAAAATTATGTTTTCTTTTTTTTTCACCCATGAACAGATTTCCATTTACCTGGATTAATTTATGCTCTAAAATGACTGCACATATACACATGGTCAGCAACAGAAAAGATTTAAAATGTTCTCAGATTTATGTTTGTGCGTGGGAGAGTGTGGGGCATATGTGAAGTGATAATATAACACTGCTGCTTAAATTATTTAAAGAGATAGCAATATTTTAAATTGTACATAATGTATCTAAAAACATAAATTAAAAAAAAATTATATTTTAACCATCAAAAATGTATTTTATGTTATATGACAGGGCAGGCATGCCCCTTTAAGCTTTGTCCCACAATTCTCTATGCTTGTCAATGTTATCTGGGCACTTTTCTCCTTTTAAAGGGACAGTCTACACCAGAATATTTATTGTTTTAAATGATAGATAATCCCAATATTACCCATTCCCTAGTTTTGCATAACCAACACAGTTATATTATATTATATATATATACTTTTTACATCTGTGATTATCTTGTATCTAAGCCTCTGCAAACTGCCCCTTATTTCAGTTCTTTTGAGAGACTTGTATTTTAGCCAATCAGGGCTGGCTCCTAGGAACGCCACATGCGCAAGCACAGTAATATCTATATGAAAAACATGAACTAATACCCTCTAGTGGTGAAAAAACTGTCAAAATGCCCTGAGCTAAGAGGAGGCCTTCAAGGGCTTAGAAATTACCATATGAACCTGCTAGATTTAGCTTTCAACTAAGAATACCAAGAGAACAAAGCACAATTTGTGATAGAAGTAAATTGGATTTTTTTTTAAATTACATGCCCTATCTGAATAATGAAAGTTTGTTTTGGACTCGACTGTCCCTTTAAATCAGTAAAGAGTGTACAGTTCTTTTGCTTCCTAATTTGCTGTAAAAGATAACGGTGGAGCTTAATAACATACACATACATCTTTAAGCACTTTCATAATACCTAATAAAATATATTTTAATAGAAATATGTAGTGACTATTTTAAATAATTTAATGATATCAGTATATAAAAGTGCTGTTAAAGACATTTCCTTTAGGGTTGTCATTAGTTTGTTTTGAGTCTTCCATATTTTTTATCATACAGAATCAATCATTCATGGAAACTTTACTATGAACTGAAACTTGAAGTTCAATATGAAGATTGCTGTAAACTGAAAGAGAAGTTTGTTACATAACAACTTTCTGCATATATTATAAGTGACAGAGTTTAAAAAAATGTGTACTTAAGTATGCTTTGTGCACCAGCATTTTAAACACAACACTTACCCAGAGAGCCCAAAGCGCTTGAATCATCTGGTAATGACTCCTTTTGTTCTTTTGCATGATTACTGACATTATGCAAGAACCACTGACTTTCTGAGCAACTATACGCCTAGATTACAAGTTCTGTCGGTAAAGACCAGCGGTGCTAACGCTGCTTTTTTTTCCAGCGCACCCTTAAGCCAACGCTGGTATTACGAGTTGTCTGAATGGCTGCGTTAGCCTCAGAAAAGGGAGCGTTGAGACATATTTAGCTTCCCTTCAACTCTCAATACCAGCGTTGCCTACGGTAGCCGTAAGCAGGAAAACACGAGCACGATTTTCCCATAGGTAACAATAGGGCTGAGCTGGCAAAAAAGCAGCGTTGAGCTCCTAACGCAGCCCCATTGTATCCTATGGGGAAACACTCTCTAAGTCTACACCTAACACCCTAACATGAACCCTGAGTCTAAACACCCCTAACCTTACACTTATTAACCCCTAATCTTCCGCCCTGGCTATCGCTGACACCTGCATTATACTATTAACCCCTAATCTGCCGCTCCGGACACCGCTGCAACCTACATTATAGCTATGAACCCCTAATCTGCTGCCCCTAACTTCGCTGACACCTATATTATATTTATTAAACCCCTAATCTGCCGCCCCCAACCTCGCCGCCACCTACCTACACTTATTAACCCCTAATCTGCCGACCGGACATTGCCACCACTATAATAAATGTATTAACCCCTAAACCGCAACCCTCCCACCTCCCAAACACTATAATACATTTTATTAACCCCTAATCTAACCTCCCTAACATCATCGCCACCTACCTACAATTATGAACCCCTAATCTCCCGACCCCAACCTCGCCGCTACTATAATAAAGTTATTAACCCCTAAACCTAAGTCTAACCCTAACCCTAACACCCCCTAAGTTAAATATAATTTAAATTAAACAAAATAAATTTACTATAATGAAAACAATTATTCCTATTTAAAACTAAATACTTACCTATAAAATAAACCCAAATATAGCTACTATATAACTAATAGTTACATTGTTGCTATTTTAGGATTTATATTTATTTTTACAGGCAACTTTGTATTTATTTTAACTAGGTACAATAGCTATTAAATAGTTAATAACTATTTAATAGCTACCTAGTTAAAATAATTACAAAATTACCTGTAAAATAAATCCTAACCTAAGTTACAAATACACCTAACACTACACTATCAATAAATTAATTAAATAAATTACCTACAATTATCTAAACTAAAATACAATTAAATAAACTAAACTATAATACAAAAAAACAAACACTAAATTACAGAAAATAAAAAAATATTACAAGAAGTTTAAACTAATTACACCTAATCCAAGCCTCCTAATAAAATAAAAAAGCCCCCCAAAATAATAAAATGCCCTACCATATCCTAAATTACAAAGTAATCAGCTCTTTTACCAGCCCTTAAAAGGGCTTTTTGCGGGGCATTGCCCCAAAGTAATCAGCTCTTTTACCTGTAAATAAAAATGCAATACCCCCCCAACATTACAACCCACCACTCACATACCCCTACTCTAAAACCCACTCAAACCCCCATTAAAAAAAAAACTAACACTAACCCCCTGAAGATCTCCCTACCTTGAGTCGTCTTCACTCAGCCGAGCCAAATTCTTCATCCAAGCGGGGCAGAAGAGGTCATCCATCCGATTGAAGTCTTCATCCAAGCGGGGCAGAAGAGGTCTTCCATCTGATTGAAGTGTTGATCCAAGCGGCATCTTCTATCTTCATCCATCCGGAGCGGAGCGCAGCATCCTGAAGACCTCCCACGTGGAACATCCATCCTGGCCGACGACTAAACGACGAATGACGGTTCCTTTAAATGACGTCATCCAAGATGGCGTCTCTCGAATTCTGATTGGCTGATTGGATTCTATCAGCCAATCGGAATTAAGGTATGAAAAATCTAATTGGCTGATTCAATCAGCCAATCAGATTGAAGTTCAATCCGATTGGCTGATCCAACCAGCCAATCGAATTGACCTCGCATTCTATTGGCTGATCAGAACAGCCAATAGAATGCAAGGTCAATCCGATTGGCTGATTGGATGATGTAATTTAAAGGAACCGTCATTCGTCGTTCAGTCATCAGCCAGGATGGATGTTCCACGTCGGAGGTCTTCAGGATGCTGCCGCTCCGCTCTGGATGAAGATAGAAGATGCCGCTTGTATCAAAACTTCAATCGGATGGAAGACCTCTTCTTCCCCACTCGGATGAAGACTTCAACCGGATGGAAGACCTCTTCTGCCCCGCTTGGATGAAGAATTCGGCTCGGCCGAGTGAAGACGACTCAAGGTAGGGAGATCTTCAGGGGGTTAGTGTTAGTTTTTTTAAGGGGGGTTTGGGTGGGTTTTAGAGTAGGGGTATGTGGGTGGTGGGTTGTAATGTTGGGGGTATTGTATTTTTATTTACAGTTAAAAGTGCTGATTACTTTGGGGCAATGCCCCGCCAAAAGCCCTTTTAAGGGCTGGCAAAAGAGCTGATTACTTTGTAATTTAGGATAGGGTAGGGCATTTTATTATTTTGGGGGGCTTTTTTATTTTATTAGGGGTCTTAGATTAGGTGTAATTAGTTTAAACTTTTTGTGATATTTTTTTATTGTCTGTAATTTAGTGTTTGTTTTTTTGTATTATAGTTTAGTTTATTTAATTGTATTTTAGTTTAGATAATTGTAGGTAATTTATTTAATTAATTTATTGATAGTGTAGTGTTAGTTGTATTTGTAACTTAGGTTAGGATTTATTTTACAGGTAATTTTGTAATTATTTTAACTAGGTAGCTTTTAAATAGTTATTAACTATTTAATAGCTATTGTACCTAGTTAAAATAAATACAAAGTTGCCTGTAAAATAAATATAAATCCTAAAATAGCTACAATGTAACTATTAGTTATATTGTAGCTATATTAGGGTTTATTTTATAGGTAAGTATTTAGTTTTAAATAGGAATAATTGTTTTCATTATAGCAAATTTATTTTGTTTAATTTAAATTATATTTAACTTAGGGGGTGTTAGGCTTAGGGTTAGACTTAGGTTTAGGGGTTAATAACTTTATTATAGTAGCGGCGACGTTGGGGTCGGGAGATTAGGGGCAAATAAATTATGGTAGGTGGCGGCGATGTTAGGGAGAGCAGATTAGGGGTTAATAAAATGTATTATAGTGTTTGCGAGGCAGGAGGGCGGCGGTTTAGGGGTTAATACATTTATTATAGTGGCGGCGATGTCCGGTCGGCAGATTAGGGGTTAATAAGTGTAGGTAGGTGGCAGCGAGGTTGGGGGGGGCAGATTAGGGGTTATTAAATATAATATAGGTGTCGGCGATGTTAGGGGCAGCAGATTAGGGGTTCATAGCGATAAAGTAAGTGGAGGCGATGTCCGGTCGGAAGATTAGGGGTTAAAATTTATATTATAGGGTTTGCGATGTGGGGGGCCTCAGTTTAGGGGTTCATTGGTAGTTTATGGGTGTTAGTGTACTTTATAGCACTGTAGTTAAGAGCTTTATGTTCCGGCTTTAGCCCATAAAGCTCTTAACTACTGACTTTTTTTTGCGGTTGGAGTCTTGTCGGTAGAGGGTCTACTGCTCACTTCTTCCAAGACTCGTAATACCAGCATTAGGCAAATCCCATAGAAAAGATAGGATACGCAATTGACGTAAGGGGATTTGCGGTAGCCTCAAGTCGCGGAAAGAAAGTGAGCGGTAGACCCTTTCCTGCCTGACTTGTAATACCAGCGTTAGATAAAAGCAGCATTAGGACCCCTTAACGCTGCTTTTTAAGGCTAACGCAGAACTCATAATCTAGGCGATAGTTTTTAAAATCTTGGTGGTGTATGTATATATACATACATACATACTGTACATACATACTGTACATACACACAGTGGCATTCAAAATGTTGGGGACATTAAAAATGTGTCCATTAAAATAACATCAAATTAATCAGAAATACAGTGTATGAAACAGCAAATTTTTTATGGAATATCTACATAGGCGTACAGAAGCCCATTATCAGCAACCTTCTGTCCTGTTTTCCAATGGCATGTTGTGATTGTTAATCCAATTTAATCATTTAAAAAGGCTAATTGATCATTATAAATCCCTTTTGCAATTATGGGCTAGCTTATGAGTGGAGGGGTAGTTTGTTCTCCTGATCGTGTATTAACATCTAGCACATTTTCTCAAGTGTGCTAACCTGATATGAAATACTAACATTTCCCATTCCAATATTCTTAACATAGAAAAATATGTTCTATTTATTCATAAATATGTATTTTCTCTCTCTCTCTCTCTCTCTCTCTCTCTCTCTATATATATATATATATATATATATATATATATATATATATATACATATTTATATAGCAATATCTATTTAAAAAATATATAACCTTTAACACTGTATTAAGTATGAATATTGCATAAATATGATTCTTCATGTTTTCAACTACTTGACTGCAAAGGTCTCCAATGCATATACTATATATATATATATATATATATATATATATATATATATATATATATATATATATATATACACACATACATATGTATCTTTATGTGTGTATATGTCTGTAAATACATATATACACATAATGTATAACTACATAAATGCATATGTACATACATATAAATACATTTATATATATATATATATATATATATATATATATATATATATATACAGGGAGTGCAGAATTATTAGGCAAATTAGTATTTTGACCACATCATCCTCTTTATGCATGTTGTCTTACTCCAAGCTGTATAAGCTTTAAAGCCTACTACCAATTAAGCATATTAGGTGATGTGCATCTCTGTAATGAGAAGGGGTGTGGTCTAATGACATCAACACCCTATATCAGGTGTGCATAATTATTAGGCAACTTCCTTTCCTTTGGCAAAATGGGTCAAAAGAAGGACTTGACAGGCTCAGAAAAGTCAAAAATAGTGAGATATCTTGCAGAGGGATGCAGCACTCTTAAAATTGCAAAGCTTCTGAAGCGTGATCATCGAACAATCAAGCGTTTCATTCAAAATAGTCAACAGGGTCGCAAGAAGCATGTGGAAAAACCAAGGCGCAAAATAACTGCCCATGAACTGAGAAAAGTCAAGCGTGCAGCTGCCAAGATGCCACTTGCCACCAGTTTGGCCATATTTCAGAGCTGCAACATCACTGGAGTGCCCAAAAGCACAAGGTGTGCAATACTCAGAGACATGGCCAAGGTAAGAAAGGCTGAAAGACGACCACCACTGAACAAGACACACAAGCTGAAACGTCAAGACTGGGCCAAGAAATATCTCAAGACTGATTTTTCTAAGGTTTTATGGACTGATGAAATGAGAGTGAGTCTTGATGGGCCAGATGGATGGGCCCGTGGTTGGATTGGTAAAGGGCAGAGAGCTCCAGTCCGACTCAGACACCAGCAAGGTGGAGGTGGAGTACTGGTTTGGGCTGGTATCATCAAAGATGAGCTTGTGGGGCCTTTTCAGGTTGAGGATGGAGTCAAGCTCAACTCCCAGTCCTACTGCCAGTTTCTGGAAGACACCTTCTTCAAGCAGTCGTACAGGAAGAAGTTTGTATCCTTCAAGAAAAACATGATTTTCATGCAGGACAATGCTCCATCACACGCGTCCAAGTACTCCACAGTGTGGCTGGCAAGAAAGGGTATAAAAGAAGAAAATCTAATGACATGGCCTCCTTGTTCACCTGATCTGAACCCCATTGAGAACCTGTGGTCCATCATCAAATGTGAGATTTACAAGGAGGGAAAACAGTACACCTCTCTAAACAGTGTCTGGGAGGCTGTGGTTGCTGCTGCATGCAATGTTGATGGTGAACAGATCAAAACACTGACAGAATCCATGGATGGCAGGCTTTTGAGTGTCCTTGCAAAGAAAGGTGGCTATATTGGTCACTGATTTGTTTTTGTTTTGTTTTTGAATGTCAGAAATGTATATTTGTGAATGTTGAGATGTTATATTGGTTTCACTGGTAAAAATAAATAATTGAAATGGGTATATATTTGCTTTTTGTTAAGTTGCCTAATAATTATGCACAGTAATAGTCACCTGCACACACAGATATCCCCCTAAAATAGCTATAACTAAAAACAAACTAAAAACTACTTCCAAAACTATTCAGCTTTGATATTAATGAGTTTTTTTGGGTTCATTGAGAACATAGTTGTTGTTCAATAATAAAATTAATCCTCAAAAATACAACTTGCCTAATAATTCTGCACTCCCTGTATATATATATATATATATATACACATACACAGCTCTATATTAAAGCCCTTTGCAGTCCTCTTTTTTCTGACTCCTGAGACCTCATATATTTTAAAGGGACAGTCAACACCAGCATTTTTTTTTGTTTTAAGAGATAGATAACCCCTTAATTACCCATTCCCCGGTTTTGCATAACCAACACAGTTATAATAATACACTTTATACCTCTGTAATTACCTTGTATATAAGCCTCTGTGGACTACCCCCTTATTTCAGTTTTTTTTACAGACTTCTATTTTAGTCAATCAGTGCTCACTCCTCAGTAAATTCACGTGCATGAGCTGAATGTTATCTATGTGAAACACATGAACTAACGCCCTCTGCATTTCAATTAGAGGTGGCCTTCAAGGTCTAAGAAACTAGCATATGAACCTCCTAGGTTTAGCTTTCAACTAAGAATACAAAGAGAACAAAGCAAAATTAGTGATAAAAGTAAATAGGAAAGTTGTTTCAAATTACATGCCCTATTTTAATCATAAAAGTTTTTTTGGACTTGACTGTCCATTTAATATTTTTATCAGACAGTGTTATTATGAGTTTAACTACTTTTAAATGTAAACTTGATGTGTTTTGTGCAACGTTTTAGTCTCGTGTGATAGTTAACCAGAGCTCTGAGGATGCAATATCCTGACGTTGGTTCAATTCTATTGCGCTCAAGCAAATGCAATTTATTTTCAACTCATGATACCATGCTACTTCCAACACATGCAAAAAGCTGCAATAAACCCCTTTTTGCTCACAAAAACTGTTAGTATGCTACGTGTAACCTAGCACAGCTGAAAACTGTGGGTTCAATTACTGACTCAAGAGGTACAGAAACAAATACATTTCTTCTGAAACTCCTCAGTCTATTCTTTTTGTTCTGAGAAATGAAGGCTATTCCATGCAAGAAATTGCCAAGAAACTGAAGATCACGTACAACGCACGTGATCCCAGAACAGGACAAACTAACTCTGATCAGAATAGAAAGAGGAGTGGGAGGCCCTGGTGCACAACTGAACAAAAGGTCAAATATATTGTAGTGTAGGGTCAAATATATTGTACAGACCCCTCATAATTCCTCAACTGGCAGCTTCATTAAATATTACCAGCAAAACACCAATCTCAACATCAACAGTGAAGAGGCAACTCCGCAATGCTGGGCTTTTAGGCACAGTTGCAAAGAAAAGGACAAATCCCAGACTGGCCAGTAAAAATAAAAAAATAAGATGAGCAAAAGAACATTGTCACTGGACAGAGGAAGATTGGAAAAAAGTGTTATGGACAGACAATTATAAATTTGAGGTGTTTGGATGACAAAGAAGGATTTTTGTGAGACATAGACCAGATGAAAAGATGCTGGAGGAGTGTTTGACACCATCTGTCAAGCATAGTTAAGGCAATGTGATGGTCTGGGGTGCTTTGTGGGAGATTTATACAAAGTAAAAGGGACCTTGAAGAAGGAAGGCTATCACTACATTTTGCAATGCCACGACCTGTGGACAGTGCTTGATTGGAACCAATTTCCTCCTACAACAGGACAATGACCCAAAGCATAGATCCAAACTATCCAAAAACTATGCATGTAAGGAGCAGTAAGTGGCCAGCACAGTCACCAGATCTCAACTCTATTGAGCTATTGTGTGACTGTATGGTATGTAAGAAATGCCCATCAAACCAATCCAACTTGTGGAAGCATGGGGTGAAATCTCTTTAGATTACCTCAACAAATTGACAACTATAATGCCAAAGGTCTGCAAAGTTGAAATTGCCGCACATGATGGGTTCTGTATTATTTCTAAATTTGTCAATATATATATATATATATATATATATATATATATATATATATATATATATATAATGCGATAGAGAGCACTCACACTTTCAAAATCCATATATGCCAGGGTGCCAGCGGATAAGTATAAGAGATAAGGAAGGCACTCACTGGTCTTTTAATCAAAAAGTAATTTTAATCAAGCGTGACGTTTCGGGGACACACTCCCCTTCCTCAGACCTAGGTCTGAGGAAGGGGAGTGTGTCCCCGAAACGTGACGCTTGATTAAAATTACTTTTTGATTAAAAGACCAGTAAGTGCCTTCCTTATCTCATATATATATATATATATATATATATATATGTATATTTTCAAAGTCAACGCAATCACATAAATCTATTTTCATTGTTTATGTGCAGTTATTTTTATTATTGTTACAGCAAAGTGGTCCTTCAATTAACATATGGGTTTTCTGATCACAATCTGAACTCTTGATACTAAGCTACACATTTATGGGGTATTTTTCACTTATTGAATTCCATAGCTAAAAAGGATGTGATTAACTTCAGACAACACTTTTCAACTTATTAATACTTTTTTAACACTTTTCAACTTTAAAAAATTAACATAAATCAATATCCAGGGTATTGATTTCTGAATCTATATATTCTACTTAGTTAAATTTCTCCTGAGGCCTACACAGATTGGCTATAGGATAAATACGAAATACAAAGATCTCAATTAAAACCTAATGATGTCACCCCTGAGGGTCATTAACTTCTGTAGGGCTTTGGCTACAGGAACTTGTATTTATGGATGGTCACATTTTTATTTAATGACCTTTGCCAGGCCCCATCAAAATTATTGTATCCTATTGATCGTTTTTATAGACCAAACATGCTTTAAACTCCTCATCAAACATCAATTATGTTACTTCAAATTATTTCCTATGACCACAATTTTGCTATGCTGTTTTTTATGTACTTTTAAATCTAGGGTGCCATAAAACATATTTGAGAAGGTTGGCCAAACATTAAACTGTCCATTACGATAGAAAAATATACCAGCATATGTTATTTTAATTAAAGTGAAATAAGTGCATTTACCTTAAAATTTGACATCAGCCATACCTATATACAAGTTAAATTAGGCACATGCTTAATTAGTTTATTCGTACATAAATTCATTCACACATTCATTCATTCATTCATTCATTCATTCATTCAATCATTCATTCACACATTCATTCAAATTCACATTTACATTATAAAACAAATGTACATCAATCTCCATATAGTAATTCAAATGATATGAAAGTGGTTATAGGACTACAGATGTATTATATGTGTCATTAACCATTGATGAACTGTAGAAATGTAGCAAATAATTAGATTGATATTGAAAAATATTACAGGGTTGACCCACATATTTATGTGAATGGTCATATTGGATATGCTTTACATATGCAGATATAGTGAACGCCTTTTAGAATGTTTTTATTAATTATTAACAAATAATCTCATATAAATAAACTTAAAATAAGGAATTTTAATACAAGCTAGAGTTTCTACATTGGGGCCTGTATTTTAAATATAGTCTTTCTGAAGTATTTGTTTTTGATTGTTCATAAGAGAAAATACTCTACTTGTCAACTTAGAAATAATGCAATTACTGAGAGGTAATACAATTTTGAATTATTTGACATTAAAGTGATATTGCACATGGGTGTACTCACTTCTGTTGTATAGTATCAGTTCAACAAAAATGAGTAGTCCTGGGATCACTGACACACGTTAGAAAATTAAAACAAATTGAGTACACCTGTGATTTCCAATTAGCCTAATTGCTGAACATGGTTATAAAATAAACTGTGAACACCAGAACTTTCTAAATTTCTGACCTATGGGCTTTGTCTATCTGCATGTCTGCATATTGGCTTCACATGGAAAAGAATTGTCAGAGGAATTGATAAATCTTGTTGTGAGATGTCCCAAAGATGGAAAACAATACAGGAAGATTGACGCACAACTAAAAATCAGTTAAAGGGACATTATACACTCATTTTTTCTTTGCATAAATGTTTTGTAGATGATCTTTTTATATAGCCCATAAAGTTTTTTTTTAAAAATAAATGTATAGTTTTGATTATTTTTAAATAACATTGCTCTGATTTTCAGACTTCTAACCAAGCCCCAAAGTTTTATGTGAATACAGTCAGCTACCTTCTCCAGCTTGCTCCTGTTTGTGTAAAGGGTCTTTTCATATGCAAAAGAAGGAGGAGGGGGGAGTGTCTTATTTGCCACTTGCAGTGGGCATTCCAGCTACCTTTTCAACAGAGCCAAACTGACAGCTTCTAAGTAAGTTTTTAAACAGTTTTATACTGGATTTTTATATCAGTATCTATGCATCTTATTCTTTATAGTAGTGTCTATTACATGCAGTTATATGAAAATGAGTGTATACTGTCCCTTTAAAACACAGTTGCAGCAGCAATCAGAAATAGAATGAGCCATAGTACCACTAATCAGAGCCACAGTGGCCCTCCTCAAAAAATTACACCACAGACAATGCACTGCTTTCACAATCTAGCTCTGAAAAACAGACGGACAAGTGCTTCAGACTTGGCTCAGAGGTTATCAAATTTGAATTTCTGTGACAGCTCAGATGAAGGACTTTGCATAATGTCAACCTCTTTGGACGGCATCCAAAAATAAAAACCTTACTTGCTCTTTGCCACAAAACTGCAGATTAAACTTTACTAAACAGTATGAAAAAAAATATTAATATTGTGAGCTCATTCTTTGGTCAGATGGGGTACAGCATGATTAGCGTGAACCAATCCAGGAATATTACAGTGAATGCACATAGTCCCAACAGTGAAGCCTGGAGGTGGGAGTGTTATGATATGGGGCTGCATGAGTGCAAAATGTGTTGGGGAGATGACATTTATAAATGGCACCATAAATGACTGTGGATATACCAAAACACTGGCTGATAAGATGAATCCAATAGAACACCTTTGGGGTATTCTAAAGAGAAAGGTAGAGTAACATAACCTCTCCAGCAAAGAGCAGCTGAAAACAATTGTCTATAAAGAAAGGCAGAACATCTTTTCAGAAATTTGTGCAACACCAGTATGCTGAGGAGGATTGAGTTTGTCATAAAAAATAAAGGTGGACATACAAAGTAATGAAAAAAATAAAAGATTTTAATCTCATTAATGAAAGGTATACTGTTTTTCGTTTCATTCAGGAGTATACAAGCGAGTAAACCCCTGTGCAATATCACTTAAATGCAAAATGATTAAAAATTGTATCATGCTACAGTACTTGCATTACTTAGTTTTACAGTAGGGTATTTGTTCTTATGTAAAATTAAATTAGGGTACTGTTGCTTAAACTTACATATACTGGAATACCTAGAAACCTATTTTATTAAAATTTTGAAAACACAAACTATATGTAGATCAGAAGAGAAATGGCTGCATATGCACTTATATCCTATGACTTATAGGTTGGACAATCCCTGGTGTACTGTATACACTAAAAACAAATACAAACAGTTAAATACATAAATTAAAATGGATCACTATATGCCCAACACAGTATTTATAGTTAGAGCGGCCATAAACAAGTTATAGTTAAAGGAACACTCAAGTCAAAATTAAACTTTCATTATTCAGATAGAGCATGCAATTTTAAACACCTTTCCAATTTACTTCCATTAACAAAATGTGCACAGTCTTTTTATATTTATACTTGTTTGAGTCACCAGCTCATACTGAGCATGTGCAAGAATTTACAGAATAAGCGTGTATGCATTTGTGATTGGCTGATGGCTGTCACATGGTACGTGTATGCGTTTGTTATTGGCTGATGGCTGTCACATGGTACAGGGGGAGTGGAAATAGACAAAACTTTTAAAATTGTTAGAAAAAAAAAATCTACTACTCATTTAAAGTTCAGACTAAGTGCTATTGCATTGTCTTGTTATCTTGCATTTGTTGATTATGCAAATCTACTGTGTTGACTGGTCCTTTAAGACTATTTTTCTGTGGTCTTCTAATAGATTAATATATCAGCAGAATTAAGCTACATTCTGGATGTGACTCTGCAGGTGTCAGGGCTTGCCACTGTCACTGTGTTAAAACCTAAATATTTTAGTGAGGGACAGCCATTCAGGGTGACATCTTGTCATAGAAATAAAAGTAGAAACTATATTTTAGCTATAAAAGATAGCACAACGAGATTTACTGATAATAAGAATATCAGTGAAGTTTTTTTTAATTATTACTCTAATCTATATTCCAAGCAAAACATAGATATAATTAAGAAAGAACAATTCTGGGCTAAGACCATCCTTCCTTGTATCTTGACCTCAGACTTAGATAGCTTGAATACCCCTATTTCCATAGAAGAGGTTAAACTGATAATCAAGACGGCTAAATTAAATAAAGCTGCTGGGCCAGATGAGCTCCCGATTGAGATATATAAAATTTTGTCTGATGATCTTAGCAGTTTTTTTAGTGGTCCTCTTTAATAATTACTATTTAACATCTGCACCAATCTCCAGCTATTTTTCAGCCGCAAATATTTATTTAATTCCGAAAAAAGGGAAAGATAGTGAATTACCATCATCATGTAGACCCATATCCATGTTAAATACCAATTATACAATTCTCCTCTCTATTTTGGCCAATAGACTCAAAAACCACCTATATAAACTAATTCATCCTGATCAAACAGGTTTTATACATGGCAGGGATGTCACCACTAATTTAAGAAAAGTTGAGATTTTATTAGACTTTGTATGGAATCAAAATAATGCCCTAAAAAATAACAAAGTAATATCAGACAAGGATATTTCTATCCTTTCTGTAGATGCTGAGAAGGCTTTTGATTCCATTTCTTGGGATCATTTTTGACTACTCTTACCCAATTTGGCTTTAAAGGTCACTTTCTGGACTTTATTGCCAAAATCTACAAGCTACCCTTCTCATCACTCTAAATAAATGGAAACCTCTCTCCAAAATTGTTTTAGAATGAGGGAGGAGACAAGGCTACCCATTATCCCCCTTATTGTTTAATATCTCCATAGAGACATTTGCTGTCTGGTTACACCAGGAGCTAAGAGGAATAAAAGTGGGTGCCACAGCATTCAAAATTTCACTCTATGCCGATGACCTTTTGATTTTTTTAGAATATTCTAATAATAATATACCAATAATGTTACATATGCTGTCTGTTTTCAGCTCCTTTTCAGGTTATAAGATTAACACTACCAAAAGTGAATTAATGTGGATTCGGAAACTTAAAGACAGTTATTTAGATTACCCCTTAAAAATACAGATTGTATTAATTTTCTGGGTATTATGTTACATAAAAATCCTAGGGTATGGTACAAATTACCCACAAGTATTTCAAAAGGCAATCCTAGACTTTAAAAACTTGGCTGCCTTGCCTCTTTCTCTCTCGGCTCGTGTAAATCTAGTCAAAATGCTCATATTTCTGAAGATACTTTATCTAATCAATAACTTACCACTTTTTATTCCGAATCAGGAAATTCGAATGTTCTATTCGGCATGTTCTCGTTTTCTTTGGAGAAACCAAAAATATTGTATCTCTATTTCAAAACTTTGCCAAAAAAAACTTGCTCTTCCTGACATTAAACTTTATAACCTTTCTGCCTTAGTTAAGATAGCTATAGATTAGCTTACAGAGTCAAACAAAACTTCCTTTACTTTAAAGGGTATTCTTCACTGGCCATTTAAAAATCTTCCAGTTAATATTTCTAATTTAATGTCCTTTAACAATATAGTTATTGTATGTCAAAAATTGTGTTCTTTGCTCGAGATAGACTGTCAATTTTCGGTCTTTCTACCGATTCAAGGGAACCCAGAATTTATTCCAGGAATACACTGTGCAGTATTCAATTTGTGGGCCCAGAAAGTATGTACATCAGATAGTCTCTTCCTCTAGGCAAATAGATAGTTTTAACAATATAATTAATACCTATGAACTTCCCAGATCCAATTTATTTGCATATTTCCAATTGCGCCATTTTATTAATTCTCAAAAATGGAAAGATGGGTCTCTCTGTGTTTGGTTTGAAGTCAATGAATGTATAAGAAAAATTTTAACAGGTAAATTTTCAATGTCACTTCTTTACAATATAATGCTGGCAAATTGCTGTTGTATAAAATGTTCAACTATTGGAGTCAACATTTTCCCTGTTTAGAACTCCCTAATATTAATCTTATCTTTTCTGCATTAGAGAAATTGAATATTTCTGAAAACTGGAAAGAATCACATACTAAACTATTACAAAATGCATACACTACTCCATCAAAACTCGCACAATTTGCTATAAATATGGAGCATTATTGCCCAAAATGTCATTTTAAAAATGCTGATATTGTCTATTATTATTTTTCTATTGTCCCAAAATAAAGCAAAATAAAGCAATTCTGGGGTAAAGTTAATTATTGGTACTATAAACTTTTTCGTGAGAAATTCAAAATTTGGCCCTATCATGTAATTTTTCTTATACACTTTAACATGAAACCCTGTGATTATATAAATTTTGGAAGATTGAATACCATAATTATGGTGATCAGACTGTTAATTTGGAAAATTTGGAAAAAAAACTTTTTCACTAAGTTTCTTATGGTTCTGTAATACACTCCTACAACAGATAGCTTTTGAGGCATATATAGACTCTGATTGTAAAATTAAGGTCATAGAGTTTCTGAGAAAGTGGGGTTCTATGATTAAATTATTCTCACCAGCAATACAGAAGCAGACCCTGCCCCCCTTATCCCACACAAATGTTTTTCAAGATTTTATTAACACTAACGTCTAAACAAATTTTTTATTTGGATTGAGGCCAGGTAGGTAAAGAGACAAGACCGGGACAGGTGAGCTAGCGAGAGGGTTCATTTCTAATTTTCTCCAATTTTGTTATGTTGTTGTTTTTGTTTTGTATTGTTTTTCTTTGTTTTATGTTTTGATGTTTCTTATATCCTGTTAAACCACTCCAATATGTACAACTCCTTATTCACTAGCAGGTAGAGCTAGCAGCATGTCCTTTTTGTTTTGTATTTAGTCGCAAAGATAGAACACATTATTTATGAAAGAGTATTCTTTTCTTCCGTATAATGGTGAATATGTCGCTATTTATACTATTTTGTAAGTTATATCTTTGCTGTATCAATACAATGTGTATAGCTCTTTATTTATTAGCAGTCTGAGCTTTCAGTCTGTCTCCTTTGTTCTGTATTTAGTCTTGTAGATACAACACATTACTCATGAAAGACTATTAATTTCTTCTTTAAAATGGTGAATACAATGCTATTTATATTATTATATATCATATTATTATGATTTGTATAAACAGTGCCGTATTTTTTTAATTTTTTTTTCGTATCTACAACATTTTCTTTAGATGAAGTGATTTGTCTAAAATATTGTATAACTATTACGTATTTGTTATGATGTACACTATGGAGTAATAAATAAAAAAAAAAAAAAAAAAAAAATGTTTTTTGTTTTTTTTTTGCTTTTTCTCACCCTATTTGGATGTCCAACCTATTATCTATCTAAATTTGTTTTGATATTTTAACTATTACAGAAGAAAATCTTTATCCTCCTTATTCATGATAAACTGTAAGTTATTATATCATGTATACATATACTATTCAGATATGTCTACTTGTTCATTATTTACTTATTTAACTTTCTTGTTTCCTTACAGATACCTTTAGCTTTGTTACTAATATTAATATAGACTTGGAGCCACTTATTATACACTCCGCAGATTGTATCATGTGCACTTAGGTGGATATAAATATTTGGGGATCCATATACTCTGTTTATATTGTAATTCCTAAAATATCACAGTAACACATTTTAAAGGGGCACTCCAGATACATTGAAATGCACATATATGAATTACATCTTTGAATGTATTGGCAAAAATACTTTAAGTAAAAGTTATCACTGTTTTATTGTTAACTCATTTCTCTGCACGTGCATGTGAAGCATAACTAGATATTCTCAACGCACCAGCATTTTAACTGTTAAAGCGCCTTAGGCTCTCTGAGCAAGTGCTGTGTTTAAAATGCTGGTGCATGATGCATACTCAAATACACTTTTGAAACAGCTATAGTTTTTATTAGAATCATTTTTGCTAATACATGTATACTACAAAAATGTTTCTATTCAAAACTGAAATGCATCCATGTGGATTCAGATTTTTGTCCCTTTAAGTTACTTATTTGATAATTAAGTTATTAAGGGCAAGATTACAAGTGGAGTGCTAAATATATGAAACAATATTTGATGTCCACCGTGTAATACAAGCGAATAATAATGTGTGCTGGTATTACAATTTTTCAGCAATGCAAACACTACCTCACGTTCTGAGGTTGTGGGTAAGTAGCGCAGTGAGGGGTAGCAGTGTTAAGTATATATGTATATGATTATATACATATATATATTATGTGTTACTATGTGTATATACACATAGTAACACATAAATATATATGTATATAAGCATATACATATATATTTGCTGGGTACACACAGTTCCCATAGACAGCAATGTAAAGGTACTTTTCAGTGGCATTTTTTTTCAAACATCACACTCCCACCAACTTTAGTCTGAGTGCAGTAATTTTATTAAAATTGCTGCCATCTTTATTTTTTTTTTTAAATAAAATACGCTAGACAGTATTTTAGGGGCATTTGGGGCAGAGTTATAAAATTAACCAGAGATCTGACCTCTAGTTAATTTTATAAGTGCTAATTGCTACCGCATGCTCATTGTAGCAATAACCAGACACTTGTAATGGCTGATCATTGCACGCCCGCAAACTGGCAAATTTGCCCGTTTGCGGGCGTGCAATAATTTAGCGCTCCACTTGTAATCTAGCCCTAATAGTTTTATCTTATAGTTTTATTTTATTTTTTTATTTTTCTAGTGCTTTCCATGTTTTGATATTCCTTCAGCCAAAGGTAAACACTTGCAGTATGTTATGTGGCCTGTAAATGGTCTTGCTAAGAGATTCAGAAGGGAATTGCATTATAGTGATTATGTATATGTAACAAGCCACTTGCTCTTTCAGTTTTCAGAACTGGAAAACTCAGTTTTCAGAGTTATATTACAGAAAAAGAGTGCAAAATAAATAATGAAAGAATATTGCAAAGTTAATATACTAGGTATAATGCAGCATTTTATATTACAATTTCAAATTGTTTACTGACCCTTTAATGTGTGAAAAAGGTAGCATTCTTATGAAAATACAATAGATTTGTATTTAAATAAAATCACTAATTTGTTTTGTGGTATAATACCTTCCTTTTTTTCTCCTAAATCCAAGACAATATGACTGTTTGGACTGTACATAATAGTGTTATTGTCATATTTTCAAGCAATAAAAATAACATATGCAATCAATTCTGATATGTGTTCTATAAAAATGAAGAGTTATAAAATGGGACAATTGCTGATTAAACTGTCTGGTTGTAGTGAAGAAACATGAACTGCAAACTTGTTTGTACTTAAAGGGATATTAAATACCTGAAAATTGTAATATGAAATGGTTAATTATGTGCACATTGTGCAGTAAAAAACAACTTTGCAATATATTTTCTTTATTTATTTTGTCCCTTTTGCCTTTGATTTAACTGTGAAAATGATGAGCTTTCCAATTGCTGTTAGCAGTAAAAGTGCAGACTTCAGACTTACCACGGCTATATTCCACACAGTAATTGGTACATCACACCCTAGTAATTAATTTACTGCATAGCTGTCTCTAATTGGCTTTGACAGGAAAGACAACCTAGGTTACAACATGGCAGCACCTGATGCTTTATGGATACATCCTTATATTTTTAAATATTTCAATAACTTTGATTAAAAAATCAGTACATCTGCATCTTATAATCAAGCTAATCTTTGCCTTGAAATCATTTATAGCAGAAATATTTTTTTTTTTGCTTTGTTTTATAACACTTACACCTTTCTGAGTATCAATGCTAGACTGTGTTTGTAGATAATGACAACATTGTTTCAAGAGAGATCAATATTTTACCACAAAAAGATGAAATTGGAAACTGTTCAGAGACAGCAATTTAGGGTTTAACTGTAAATGCTTTAAGTAAAGTCTCTTGATATTTTCTTCCAATGACCAGAGTGATTAGACATCCCATCAAATTGTAATATTTATAACAGAAGCAGCCCTTTGTGATCTATTCTAACATCAGCAAAACAACAGACAATAGAGAAAATGGTATAAAGCAGCAATAAAGAAGTCTGATTAAATCCCCACAAATGACATTAGATCGTAACCTTGCATATTCCATATAAATTAATGATTTAATGACCTCAACAATTTCTGGTTATTGTCAATGCAATAAAGATCCTATAAACTACATTTTGTGTTTAAACCACATTATTTAGCTAAGTCTGCTATTTACTATTGTACAAAATTCCTTATTAGAAACGTTGCTAAAGGTAGGACCGACAATGCAGAACACTTGCATGTAAACCTATCAATTAGGCTTAAATGTAAAGCATAATTAATTGCTACCTTATTCTAAAGAACTAATTGGCTCTGGTTTATTTTATAATTAGTGATAAAGAATCCTTAAAAATTAAATTAAATGTAAGCACATATGCCTGATCATAATGTTTTATCTGTGCATTGAATTGTCTGTGTATATGATGCTTGTAGTATCCAATATGAATAAATTACACTTTTTTAAAAACTTTGGGCTCCATTTATGAAGCTGCAACTGGAGCTTAGGAGCACTTGTGGTGTATGATTGAATTTAAGACTGCTGAATCTTAACCTGTCTGCAAGCTTAGGGGCTATGGATGTCAAATATTCTGGACTCATTTGTCTAGGATTATTGACAACCCTGCTCTCGCACAAGATAAGGGAATGGCTGAATAGGAAAATTCTTGCAGGTACTATACTAAAGGCCCTGAATGCTAATGGACAGGTTCCTTGCCTGTGAACTTTATCTACTCGCACGTTCATAAATGGAGTCCAAAATCTAAAACATATTTTAGTTTGAGCAAAGTACTCTATAACATATATTATATATATACAAACTGGGCTTTGTCATGGAGTGCAATTTTTTTTTCTTAAATGGGCTTTTGTTACCCATGAACAGCCAAATTATGAGTGGAGCAGTATTTAACATTCCCGCTCGTGTGCTAAGCTAGAAGTAAGCTTTTTGCGTGCATTGGGTAGTGCTTGTATTATAAGTTGAATGAAAAATGTTTTTACTCAAGCGCTATCACAAGACACCCAGAAAGTCAAAGTTAGAATATCATGACCACTTTAACGTATTCCCCCATAGGAATAACCTGACATGAAAACAAGTGCGCTAATCTGACATGAAAATAAGAATATTTAACATTCCAATATATATACAGGGCTCAAAATTTCCACTAGCCCACTAGGCATTGGCAAGTGGAAATTTAACAGTGGCGAGTGAATGTTAGTTAATGAATGTAGTGATTATGTTTCTGAATAGAAAATACAAGAACAATATGCCTTGTAAAAATATGTGTGTATAATAAGTAATAATTAATAGTTATAAAATGGATACAATTGTGTCTAAAAGTGAACAATATAGGTTTAAAAGGTGCATTAAAAGTAAAGTGGTGTGACTAATAAAAAGGAAATGAAAAAAATATGTAATTTAATAGTGACATAGCAGCTTGACATTTAGGGATCTACCAAATAGTACCATAGTACTATTTGATATAACTTGACCACTCACTATACAACAAGTACTGGACTTTCTGGTGCTATTTACTTTGTTTCCACTATATGTTTTTATTTTGTGTCCACCCCATTTTTAATATTACTAATAAAGTTTGTTTTCAACCCCAGTGTGTTCCCATGTATAAGGGACTTACTATGTGATAAATAAGTGTGTGTATACCTTTACACAGCATTACATATTTCTTGTGATTTCTATTCAGAAACATAATCACTACAATTACTAGTGGTATCAAAGGTGAGGAGTGCTATTTTGTATACACCTTTTTAGTTGGTTTCATCACTATTTGTCCTGTTTACTCTACTAGTATAAAGCACCCACTCCCTCAATTGATTCTATAACAATTCATTAATTGGGTCACCATTTTGTAGTGCCATTTTCTTTCCCTCTCTTTCCCCTCCCATTTCCACAGAGTTAGTTAGTGAATGTTGAGTCTGAAATCTGGTGGCATGTTGTAAGGTAATGTTGTAAGGTAATGTATATTCCTATTGCAGGACTGTTATCTAAAGGTATATTATATATCCACGAAAGTGCAAGGATAGGTTATTCATCTAGGGCTGTAGGGACCACATTAGAGATTAGACTGTTACTTGTGAGAGGGTAAGCTGGGCAGAGATAGAGATATAGGAGAGAAAAAGTGAAAGTGGAGAAAAAGATAGCATTAAGAGAAAAAGAGAAAAAAAGAGTGAAGCGATATTAGAGAGGGAAATAAAGCATGTAAAGAGAAGATATCGCCTGAGAGAGAAAGGAGAGGGTAAAAAGAGAGACTGAATATAGGAGAGAGTCGAGAATGATAGTTTAGAGCGAGAAGGGAGAGATGATAATTATTTAAAAAAAAAATCTCCAGGTCTGCTATGACCTTTCATGACTGACAGCACTTTCTGCATTCTCTATGTTCAACAACTTCTTTTTCTATCCAGCTGTTGTCTTCCCCAGAACGTCTAGTTGATTTTTCTAACTGCTATGAACTTATTTTTGTTAATTTATTTCTGTATGTAACATTGTTTAATTTGTTATGGTATAAAATAAAAACACTATTACACAATGTTTCACAATGGCTAAACATATGTAAAGAGGGGTTGAAGTAATGGGTGTAGTGTGGGTGGGATTAGAAGTGTTGAGTAACATTTTGTCCTTACTAGTATCTTAGGACATAAATGTATATATTTATATATATATATATATATATATATATATATATATATATATATATATTTAAAATACTTAGAACATATTCTGCTATGTGCAGAACATTGGAATGTCAAATATTTACCATAAATACACAGTGTAACACTCTAATAAATATGAATATTGCATATATATGATTTTTCATGTGTTCATCTACTTGACTGCACAGGGCTCCAATACACTTATGTATGTGTTTCTATGTGTTTCTATATATATATATATATATATATATATATATATATATATATATACAAATACAAAATTTGTTTTTTTAGCACACCTTACAAAAAGTTTAAATCAACATCTGGGAGTGCTGCCAATATGACCCAGTAATTACACAAACAAAGAGGTATCAGCGCACATCCATTTTCAAAAGCACAACATATTTTTTACTGCTGCAAAAAATTGCCTGCATATACATCAAGAGACAACTATCTTTTTTTAAATAATATTGGGAACTTAGTCACACAATATGGCCATATTTTGCTTAGCCAGTCACCGCTTACAAGGTGCCCCAATTCGACTGGTCCTACTCTAAATCCTTTTGCCACAGAGGGCTGAAACATTCCTGCTTTTACTCTTCATAATAGAATGAGACTCCCTGGCTTTTTATTCACAACTCTTTAACACTGTAATGAGCACACCTGAACTTGGGTGGGGTGCTTAAACCAATGGGAGATGGTCAGTCTCCCTGGTAATTTTAAATACAAATACAAAATTTGTTTTTTTAGCACACCTTACAAAAAGTTTAAATCAACATCTGGGAGTGCTGCCAATATGACCCAGCAATTACACAAACAAAGAGGTATCAGCGCACATCCATTTTCAAAAGCACAACATATTTTTTACTGCTGCAAAAAATTGCCTGCATATACATCAAGAGATGTGCGCTGATACCTCTTTGTTTATATATATATATATATATATATATATATATACATATACATATGTATGTGTTTATGAGTGTATCTATGTCTGTAAATACATATACACACATATATATATACATCTGTTCACACATATAGACACATACAGTATATATATATATATATATATATATATATATATATATATACACACACACACACGTACATATACATCTTTAGACATGTATATCTATGTATCTCTATGTTAAAGCCCTTTGTTTCCCTTTCTTTTCTAACACCTGAGACCTCATATCTTTTAGCCCTTATAACTTTTTGTGCAGCATTTTTAAAAAATATTTTTTATTAGTGCTTTTATAAGCATAGCTGTACTTTTCAATGTATTTTCATGTGTTTTATAACACTTTTTGTTTTGCTAAACAGTTAATCAAAGCTCTGAGTTCACACTATCCCGATGCACGTTAAATTCAATTGCGCTCCAGCGATCACATTTACTTTCAACTTGTAATATGAGCACTACATTCGATACATGCAAACAGCTGTGATAAACCCGACATCGCTCGAAAAAGTGTTAGCTCGCCACTGGTAATCTTGCCCAAAATGTTTAATTAAGCACAATAACATTTATGCAATGTAGATTAATTGTGTAATTTGCCTATATTTTCTGTAATTTACTTATTCCATTCTGTCAGACGGGAAGATGCATCTATTGCAGACATAAATATGGAACAGTTTGCCGACCTGGCTACATTCTACACAGTGATTTTTTCATCAGCTCAGGAACACATTTATATCTCCCTTGTATAGGCCAAAATAAGATAATAATAATAATAAATAATAAACATTGTGCTACTAATACATAGAGGAGAGAGAAAGGCAGTTGTTTGGAAAACAACTCTTTGGTCAACATTCTAAAAATGTGCAATTTAATTATAATCAGCTTTCATAAAATTCCAAATCATCATTATTATGTCTCAGTGGCAATAACAGTTAACAAAACAAGTTTTCAGTCATTATAAATGAACAGTCATGTTTTGTTTATTTTGCGTTTTCTAAAACACCTTAAAGCTTAATCACAAATCCATAATTTAATAAACCTAAAACAATCAATCTGTATAGATTATTTTCTGCATACTCAGTCTGTTTTTGACGTGATATAATCAGTCAGTCAAAAGAAAATAAATAAATAACTGGTTTCCCCTTGGTCAAAAATTAAACAAGAAATAACCACAGATATTATAGTATTGCCATTATTATTATTACTATTATTATTATCCCAATTAAAAAGATAACTGAGACATCAAGTTATTTTGTTGCAAGGTATCCCATGTCAAGCAAAAAGACCATATCATTACAATAAATGTTTACATTATAGTTCTAAAATATAGTAGCTCAGTTTGAGAACTGACTTTTGTGCATGACATGATATCATATTTTTGAATTAAACAGAAAACTTTATTTTTTTCTGGCGTAACTCTAGTGTCATCCTCTCTGACTGCACCATATGAATCATATAATAATTGCCCAGAAGGTATCTGCATTTATACAGTAAAAATATCATATTGCAGAAGCACTTGCTCAGATAAACGTGGTACTAAATATAGTATAAATGATAGTATAATATTATATTTTATGTATATATATATATATATATATATATATATATATATATATATATATCAATGTATTTAGAATACTGTTGCACTATGATCAGATATTTACCCTGTCTTTAGGAAACATTTGTTTTTGCCCCACAAGGAATAATGGCTTGTGTGGTACTTTGGCACTGTTCCTCATGATGCCATTTTGTGCTCTGCAGTACCTCATGGGGATTAATGTTCTCCCGTTAGCAGCTGCACTGACAGGGAAGAGCATTGATTGTATTCCCCTTTTTATGAGGTTGACCATGACAGCTTTTGCCCTACAGCACAGTAATGTTCAAAGAAACAATATGCCTCTATGTGCCAACAATGTCTTTCTCTTCAGAAAATCAGATTTCAAAAGGGAGCTTGCCATAACATAGCAAATAATAGGAAAACATTTGTTTAACACCTTTAATGGAGACCAAACAACACACTATTGCAGAATTCCTATCTCTTTGCAAATATTATATAATTCTATGTACAGTTATTCAATATAAAAAATAAATAAAAAACATGGTAACACAATGTTCTAAATTGTAAGAACCTTTTATTAGTAAAGAAATGGCTAATTTATGACTATGTTGTAACGTATTGCTGCTCTTCCTCAAAACAAACACAAAGACAGAAACCCAGTCAGAACTAGCATACTTATATAGGTTCTATCACTATCTGTGACATGTTTGGGAACAGCATAATAATAGGTGTGAAATTCATATTTGTAAATTAATTATTGATTGATAATACATTTAGAAATTTGTATTATTACTTTTATGACCCTTGGGGCCATATTCATAGCAGTGTAAGTAAGCGAACTCGTGTAAAACAGATGACTTGGAGAAAAGTCTCCAGGTTGCCAATTCTATAGATATAAGTCCGTTGTAAAGCTATCCACTACAACTAACTTGCAGAACCCAAATCAGTCTAAATCACTTAAAAAACAGCTAACTTGTTATTAGAAGTTTAGCTATTCAGTATAAACAATGCACTCAAAACATCAAAATTGCAACTATATACCTTACTCAATGAGTATATATCCCTAATTTAAATAATGTATACTTACTATACTTTGAAAATGAAATATACATATATTATTATGATACCTCATTACTATTTTGTAGTTACATTTTTAAAAATATACGGTTTGTTAAAAAGTCCTTTTTAACTGTATTGTGTCAGATAATTTGTATTTAAAGTACGTGCAAAGCTGGTCAAAAAGCAGGGGGAAAAAAATCCAGCCAATTATATTGCATTTAAGTCCATTTACAAGTTGGTAGAACTAAGCTGTTTAAAAACTAATCCAGAATTGTTATTGCTTAAAAAGATTGCCCCCTTATTTCAGTTCTTTTGACAGACTTGCGTTTTAGCCAATCAGTGCCCTTTCATAAGTAACTCCACGGGTGTGAGTACATTGTTATCTATATGGCACACATGCATTAACACCATCTAGCTTGAAAAACTGCAAAATGCATTGAGATAAGAGGTGGCCTTTAAGGGCTTAAATTAGTTTATGAACATACCTAGGTTTAGCTTTCAACTAAGAATACCAAGAGGACAAAGGAAATTTGATAATCAAAGTACGATGGAAAGTTTTTTAAAATTGCTATCCTATCTGAATAATGAAAGTTTAATTTTGAATACCATGTCCCTTTAAGTAGTCAGTTCCATTAAAAAAATAATAATAATAAAGTCGACTTTTTCAGGAGAAGCCAATTTTAGCCTGAGTTGCATATGTATGACAGAAAAAAAATATATAAAAAATATACGTTGTTTAAAACATTAAAAACAATCCATAAAATTTGGGCATATTTGTATAATCATATATGGTCAATTTGCGTTGAATAATCTTTGAAATTAAGTGCTTTTGTTTTTGAAACCCCCATCTACACTGAAAAGTAAAGTACTGCAGTAATGGCTATAGAAAAGCTATGTAAATGAGAGGCATCAACAGAAATCAACCTCCCAGTGGGGAGTTGGAGAGACAGAGAGAGGCCAGGGTATTTGAATGGTGTTCATACAACTACTTTGGATACCATGATCTATTTTCAGCTGCTTTCCTTAGTATATTGTCTGATTTAAGTAATTAAAATGTACTAAATATGGAAAAACAATAGTTGGCAAATGAATAAAAAAACAATCAATTTCCACAGACCACACAACAAAATTTCAATTGTTATAGCAACTTCTGTTTCTAATTAACTTAAAGTGATTGTAAACTTAAAAGGACACTAAACCCAACATTTTTCTTTCATGATTCAGTTAGAGAATACAATTTTAAACAACATTCCAATTTACTTCTATTATCTAATTTGCTTAATTCTTTAGATATTCTTTTCTGAAGAAATAGCAATGCATACGGGTGAGCCGATCACACAAGGCATCTATATGCAGCCACCAATCAGCAGCTACTAAGCCTATCTAAATATGCATTTAGCAAAGGATATCAAGAGAATTAAGTAAAATAGATAATAGAAGAAAATTAGAAAGCTGTTTAAAATTGCATGCTCTTTCTAAATCATGAAAGAAAAAATGTGGGTTTCATGTCCCTTTAAACTATTCTCTCAACAATATTTGTAATAAAAAAGTAAATGATGGCCACTTTCATTGATCAATTGTAGCCAATCGTAACACACCTCCTTTGGCATCAAAACCAGGAGTGTTATTATTATTATTGTTAACTTGCTGGACGCCAAAGGGTAAGCAATGCAATTGGCTACAGCATAATTAGTCTTTTTACACAGAAATAGACTATGCGTTTCGGACGGAGAAACGGCAGAATGCATAACAAAATGAAAGAGTAATTATATATTTTAGCGTCTACAATGATTTGGATCAGTGAAAGTGCCCTTTTTTTATTACAAATATTGTTAAGGGAAAAGCTTAAGTTTACAATAACTTTAAACATTCCCTTGGGTTTGAAAGACTGTTTATTTCTTTACTTATTTATTTCTACATTCATATATTTCAAGAAAATATATTTAGTTTTTTTTTTTTTTCTCATGTTCTGTCCTTTTTATATGTAAAATGAACAGACTATTTAAGCAGTGTTATTCAAATTATTTAGCAAATAATTCTGCTAAATGCTTTAATCTACTTCCATTGATTAATTTAATGGTACAATGCCACAAGTATATGTTAATTATTGTTAAGAATTTCTCTTGTACACCAAGTATTCACGAGTGCAATAGCTGTTAATCTTGTGTTAATTAAAAAAACTGACCTTTCAAATTGACACATTTATTGAGAACTACAACTCAGTTCGTTAAAAATGGAGATACGTACATAAGAGCAAACTGTGCAAGTTGTAAAATGTGTGATGATCTGAGTATACAATATATTTCACTAAGCCTTGCTCTATAAAAGTGATTCTCAACCAAAGAGTCAAGACACCCTAGGGTGTCACAGCCCTAAGCTGGAGATGTCAATTGTCAAATTGATTAGGGCTGAAGGTGAAAAACTCTCGGCCCATGATTTATTTAAAGGGACACTAAACCTAAATGTTTCCTTTCATGATTCATGTAAATAATATAATTATAAATAACATTCCAATTTACTTCTATTATCTATTTTGCTTCATTCTTTATTTATACTGTATTGAAGAAATAGCAATGCACATGTGTGAGCCAATCACATGAGACATCTATGTGCAGCTTCCAATCAGCAGCTACTGAGCATATCTAGATATGCTTTTCAGCAAGGGATATCAAGAGAATGAAGCAAATTAGATAATAGAAGTAAA
Source organism: Bombina bombina (assembly GCF_027579735.1). Lineage (NCBI taxonomy): Eukaryota > Metazoa > Chordata > Amphibia > Anura > Bombinatoridae > Bombina > Bombina bombina. Next base: position 1,063,534,211 of record NC_069502.1, on the reverse strand, counting down.
TTAGAAAGTTGTTTAAAATTGCATGCTCTTACTAAATCATGAAATAAAACATTTGGGTTTCATGTCCCTTTAAGCATAGAATATCAATTAATTACAAAAGAACATCAGTATACTTTTCTTAAATGTTTACCTTACATGTTAATCATTGACAATAATCAAGATCCCCATTTATATAAGCCTATGACTCAAAAATATTAATAGGTTGCTCTATATTGACATATTGGGCCCAATTTTTAATAGCCAGGTTGACAAAGTTTGCTGTCATGAACCTGTCTGCATGGCCTTGCGGTAAAATGCTACCTCCTGCTCACACGTGGTCAATTGCATGTGAGCATGGGCTGTCAATAATCCTACAGCTACTTAACTAGCATTTCAAGTGAGCCGGAAACGCTAGGACCCTGAAGCTATATTCGCAGCTTCATAAATAGGGCCTATTGACCTGAACCTTCAATATGTATGCGTGTGTGTGTGTGTAGATTTAATATATACAAAGCTTGATCGAATGTTGTATATTAAACCAAATCAAAAATATTTATGATTAATTTACCTGTCAAGTTAGTGCGAGTGCTATATTACAAGCTATTTGATGAGGTTTACTTTTGGATGAGATTGTGTTAATGTTACTTACAGATATAGATAGATAGAGAGATAGATGGATAGATAGACAGACAGATTGATAAATAGATAGATAGATACAGGGGTGGGAAAAAATCACTATGGTTTTAAACTATATATATATATATATATATTATGAAGCACATAATTATTCATTAAATAATCTTTTAACATTGAAATAAAGTTTTTATTCTAATTAGCTACATATAACAAACCAGTTTGAGGCTAACAGATGATTCTAGGTCAGAGCTGGTAGTTTAAATGAAGCATTAAAACTGAACAAATATGAGAGCAAAACAACTTCAATTGAATCCATCCAATTATATAAGTAAAGTAAATGATATATATATATATACATACACAAACACACACATTCATAAAATAATCTTTATTTTACCATTAAAATTATAACAATGTTATTCTGATTAGCTAGCAAACCAGTTTGAGCCTAACAGATGATTGTAGGTCAGAGCTGTTAGTTTAAATGAACATTAAAACTGAACAAACATGACAGCAAAACAACTTCAATTTAATATATCTAATTATATAAGTAAACTAAATTATATATATATATATATATATACAGTCATGGCCAAAAATATTGGTACCCCTGCATTTCTGTAAGATAATGCACCACTTAAATTGTTGCAATTACAAATGTTTAGGCATTCTCATTTTTATTTATTTGTATTGGTATGACACAAAAATGGAGAAAAAAAAGCCAAATCTAACACATTCCACACAAAACTCCAAATATGAACTGGACAAAATTATTGGCACCCTTAATTAAATATTTGGTAGCACACCCCTTGGAAAAAAATAACTGAAATCAATCGCTTCCTGTAACCATCAATGAGCTTCTTACACCTCTCTACTGGAATTTTGGACCACTCTTCTTTCGCCAACTGCTCCAGGTCTCTCAAATTGGAAGGGTTTATTTTCCCAACTGGTGTTTTGAGATCTTTCCATATGTGCTCTATGGGATTGAGATCTGGGGGCCTATTTAACAAAGGTCTGTCGGACCTCATCCGACAGTGCGGATCAGGTCCGACAGATCTCACTGAATGCGGAGAGCAATACGCTCTCCGTATTCAAGATTGCACCAGCAGCTCTTGTGAGCTGCTTGTGCAACGCCACCCCCTGCAGATTCAGGTTGAATTGTGGCGATGTCTGTCTGCCTGCTCAGAGCAGGCAGACAGGTATGAAGCAGCGGTCTTTAGATTGGTTTGAATGTGGGTGGAGTTTATTGGTGTTGGGTATTTAAGCTTGTTCTATGCAGCATTACAGGTTCGTCTGAAGAAGAGACACTGGGGTATATTTATTAATGTGCGAGCGGACATGATACGACCATACGCTGTTAGCATTTATCATTGCACCAGCAGAAGCAATGCCGCCCCCTGCAGATTCAAGTTATGGAGCAGTGGTCTTTAGACTGCTGCTTCATAACTTCTGTTTCCGGCGAGCCTGAAGGATCGCCCGAAACAAGGGGCATAAATCTCCATACGGAGCTTGATAAATCGGCCCCACTGTGTTGTCCCGAAATGTTAACAAAAAAATATATCATATTTTATTATATTAAAATATAATAATGCATATCCTTCAATATATACAGTATACTGTATAAATATATATATATATATATATATATTTATCACATCATTATTAATAACATAACATACATAGTGCCATTAAATAATCTTTATTTTACCATTAAATGAGAACGTTTTTATTCTAATCAGCTTCAGATAAGAAACCAGTTTGAGGCTAACAGATGATTCTAGGTCATAGCTGGTAGTTTAAATGAAGCATTAAAACTGAACAAAATATGACAGCAAAACAACTTCAGTTTAATCCATCCAATTATGGGCTAGATTATGAGTGGAATGCAAATGTTTGCATCTGAACAATACGGAGTTTATTGTGAGGGTTTGTGCTTGTTGGGCTTACTGCTGGTATTACGAGTTGAAAGGAAATGTGATTGTTTTCACGCAATCACGATTTATGCTAAAATAATTACCACAACTTCAGAGCTCTGGTTAAAGGGACACTGAACCCAATTTTTTTCTTTCATGATTCAAATAGAACTTGCAATTTTAAGCAACTTTATAATTTACCCCTATTATAATTTTTTTCTTTATTCTCTGGCTATCTTTCTTTGAAAATGAAGGCATCTAAGCCTTTTTTTGGTTCAGTACTGTGGACAGCACTTTTTTTATTGGTGGATGAATTTATCCACCAATCAGCAAGAACAACCCAGGTTGTTCACCAAAAATGGGCCGGCATCTAAACGTTCATTCGTGCATTTCAAATAAAGATACCAAGAGAATGAAGAATATTTGCTAATAGGAATAAATTAGAAAGTTGCTTAAAATTGCATGCTCTATCTGAATCACAAATTACAAAATTTGGGTTCAGTGTCCCTTTAACTGTTTCTTGAAACTAAAAAGTTGCACAAAACATATAAAAAAATACACATAAAAGTATAGTTACACTCATAGTAAAAATTATTCAAACAAATTGTACAAATTGTTATATAGGCTCAAAGAGAGGAGGTCTCAGGTAGTAGGGGGAAAAAAGTTGCCAAAGGGCTTTAACTTTGAGATACATACATATACATGTCTAAATATGTGTATGTGTGTACATATCTATTTATGCATTTATCTGTGAATATATGTATTTACAGACATACATACACATATAAACACATAAATATAGGGAGTGCAGAATTATTAGGCAAATGAGTATTTTGACCACATCATCCTCTTTATGCATGTTGTCTTACTCCAAGCTGTATAGGCTCGAAAGCCTACTACCAATTAAGCATATTAGGTGATGTGCATCTCTGTAATGAGAAGGGGTGTGGTCTAATGACATCAACACCCTATATCAGGTGTGCATAATTATTAGGCAACTTCCTTTCCTTTGGCAAAATGGGTCAAAAGAAGGACTTGACAGGCTCAGAAAAGTCAAAAATAGTGAGATATCTTGCAGAGGGATGCAGCACTCTTAAAATTGCAAAGCTTCTGAAGCGTGATCATCGAACAATCAAGCGTTTCATTCAAAATAGTCAACAGGGTCACAAGAAGCGTGTGGAAAAACCAAGGCACAAAATAACTGCCCATGAACTGAGAAAAGTCAAGCGTGCAGCTGCCAAGATGCCACTTGCCACCAGTTTGGCCATATTTCAGAGCTGCAACATCACTGGAGTGCCCAAAAGCACAAGGTGTGCAATACTCAGAGACATGGCCAAGGTAAGAAAGGCTGAAAGACGACCACCACTGAACAAGACACACAAGCTGAAATGTCAAGACTGGGCCAAGAAATATCTCAAGACTGATTTTTCTAAGGTTTTATGGACTGATGAAATGAGAGTGAGTCTTGATGGGCCAGATGGATGGGCCCGTGGCTGGATTGGTAAAGGGCAGAGAGCTCCAGTCCGACTCAGACGCCAGCAAGGTGGAGGTGGAGTACTGGTTTGGGCTGGTATCATCAAAGATGAGCTTGTGGGGCCTTTTCGGGTTGAGGATGGAGTCAAGCTCAACTCCCAGTTTCTGGAAGACACCTTCTTCAAGCAGTGGTACAGGAAGAAGTCTGCATCCTTCAAGAAAAACATGATTTTCATGCAGGACAATGCTCCATCACACGCGTCCAAGTACTCCACAGCGTGGCTGGCAAGAAAGGGTATAAAAGAAGAAAATCTAATGACATGGCCTCCTTGTTCATCTGATCTGAACCCCATTGAGAACCTGTGGTCCATCATCAAATGTGAGATTTACAAGGAGGGAAAACAGTACACCTCTCTGAACAGTGTCTGGGAGGCTGTGGTTGCTGCTGCACGCAATGTTGATGGTGAACAGATCAAAACACTGACAGAATCCATGGATGGCAGGCTTTTGAGTGTCCTTGCAAAGAAAGGTGGCTATATTGGTCACTGATTTGTTTTTGTTTTGTTTTTGAATGTCAGAAATGTATATTTGTGAATGTTGAGATGTTATATTGGTTTCACTGGTAAAAATAAATAATTCAAATGGGTATATATTTGTTTTCTGTTAAGTTGCCTAATAATTATGCACAGTAATAGTCACCTGCACACACAGATATCCCCCTAAAATAGCTAAAACTAAAAACAAACTAAAAACTACTTCCAAAACTATTCAGCTTTGATATTAATGAGTTTTTTGGGTTCATTGAGAACATGGTTGTTGTTCAATAATAAAATTAATCCTCAAAAATACAACTTGCCTAATAATTCTGCACTCCCTGTACATATGTACACATATATAAACATATATAGAAGTCCATTTGAACCCTTTGCAGTTAAGTAGACAAAAACATATAAAAGCATATTTATGCAATATTCATTTTTAATTAAGTGTTATATACTGTAAATATTTCTCATTCCAATGTTCTTCACATATCAGAATATGTTCTATGTATTTAAAAGTAGATATAAATAGATATCCCTATATATGGCCCTATATAAGTAAACTAAAGAACTATTTTTTATTTTATTTTTGCATATACAATTTTCTCTAATAGTAAAGAGAAATTATTAAAGCTGTACCATCAGATCTATATAATAATGTTATAGAGTAACTGCTGGAATTTGGATGCCCCAACCCCATAAACATCAATAAAGTACCTATCTGGGATTAAAACCTAACACCTATCGATCATATGCTAACCCAACTGCATCTGACTAAGTGCACTCAGCCCAACATGAGTAATTCATATTTTATGTCTGTAAATCAGTTTTTAATTGAGTTTAATATGTATATAGAATGCTTAATATTTTCACAGGCTTTAAAGATTTAATCTCAACACCTAATGTAACCTTTGCTAGTGCATACATTATGCTACAAAAACAGGTCAGAGACAAAAAAAAGTGTAAAATATATTTTCTAATTTACACAGACTACTCAAAACTACCTTTATACATGGTTTGTCCATGCAATATATTGTAATGTTTAAATTTTCCATTGTATAATAATAATAATAATAATAATAATAATAATAATAATAATAATTATTATTATTACAGAATCGGAGAGAGGGTTTTGCTTCAATACTGATCTCCTTGACTACAAATGTATACTCTCTTATCACAGCAATGCTTTCTTACTGATAAACATCTACTTTTTTAACCACTATTCTGTTTAAACTTCAGCACCTCTTTGTTTACAAACCATAAAACATAAGACCTAAAATTACATTGTCATCATATTTCTCATGAACCTGTATCTATCTTTAATAATTATTATTTTTGTTATTATAATCATTATATTAAGGCATACTTCTATTAGTATTATTATTATTATTATTTACAATTAGTCATTATGTAGGACTAAACAAAGTTCATTACTACGCTTGCATTGACAACCATAAAAAAAGGAGAGGAGTACCCTGCTCTCGAGCACAATCAGTAGTAGATGCAAAGTGAGCTACAGTTAGAGAGGCTCTAAGCGGACAATCTAAAAAATATATTTCTAAAATCATCACTCATAAATAAAAAGTTTCATTGAAAAGGGTGAATAAAATTACTTTAGTTTAATTAATTGAAGGACAGTTAAGCTACAAAACAAGCAAATGTAAATCAGTGAATTTCAACTGTTTTTTGCAATATAGGGACAGACACCATACAGTTATACAACAGTTTGAACCTAATTTTCTCTTTCTAACTTATGGATAAAGAGATTTCAATGGGATAAATATATGATGTCAATTCATAAAGTCCAATCTAAAAATTATATTCAGTCAAATATATAGTCAAAAAAAATCCTAAATAATAATAATGAAATATTAATACTAATAATAAATTAATTGTCCATAGCTAAACCTTGGTTTAATTATAATTTGCATTTAGTCAAATATTTTTGCTTTAGTGCTTTATTCAATTATGATGTGTTGAATTTTCACTGCTATCAGCCATAAATATTAACATATTCACTAAGATGTCAGACCAGTCTAAAGCCCAGTTCGGTTTAACAGTATGGTCTGTAGCAATAGCTCATCATATACTCAGATATCCTTTTTTGCATAACTTTATGATTTATAACCTGTGGATATTTTGCTTCATTTGTTTTTTTGTTGTGTTTTTTTTTGTTCCAGACTATCCATTGTTTTTCCATTATGATTTATAACCTGTGGATATTTTGTTTCATTTGTTTTTTTTCGTTGTTTTTTTGTTTCTTTGCTCCAGACTATCCAACAAGATACAAGCCAGATTACAAGTTGATTGAAAAATATTGCTTCCGCAAAAGCGATATTTGCGCTTAACAGAGTAATACCAGTGCACTCAAATGTGTGCTGGTATAACAAATAAGGTGCAATGTAAACGCAACCTCACGTTCGCATTGCACGAAGCATTGCGCTCACAAGAGCATGCTTCCATAGGCTCCTATGGGAGCTTAGTTCTCATACCGTGAGACACATATGAGAACTAGCACAGCAATGGGGGTAAGTCGCTCAGCGATGGGCAGCAGATAAAAATATATATGTATATGAATATATATATATTTATATGTTAATATATGTGTATATATTAATATATATAAAATAAGCAACTGGATCGCACTCGCACTTCACAGTCAACTCGCCAGGGTACATGCAGAAAAATGAATATATATACCATTTTTTTTCCAAACACCCCACACTCACCAACTTTAGCATAAATATGCTACTATTTTTTTGTTTTAATAAAGAACATTACACTGAAATTTGGGGTAGCAATTGGGGGACATTTAGAGAATTGACCAGCGATATGAGTTCTGCTTCATTTTCTGAGTGCTAGTTGCTACTGCAAGCTAACGGTGGCAATTACCAGCCACTTGTAATGGCTGGTTATTTATCACGTGTCCGTAAACGGGTGAATTTGCAGGGTGCGCAATAGATTAGTGCCCCACTAATTTAGCCTACTACATTATAATAAAATATTCAGGCACATGCAAAATCACGTACATCCTTTATGGGACATGAAAGTCAAAATGAAGCTTTCATGATTCAGAGAGCCCGGCTGCAATGTGATAGAATTTTCAATTGACTTTTATTGTAACATTTACTTTTGTTCTTTTGGTTGCCTTTGTTTAGAAACATACCTAAGTAGGCTTAAAGGGCCACTAAACCCAAAAAAATTCTTTCATGATTCAGATAGAGAATAGAAATTTAAACAACATTACAATTTACTTCTATTATTTATTTTGCTTCATTTTTTAGATATCCTTAGTTGAAGAAAAAGCAATGCACATGGTGAGCCAATCACACGAGGCTTCTATGTGCAGCAGCCAATCAGCAGCTGCTGAGCATATCTAGATATGCTTTTCAGCAAACAATATCAAGACAATAAAACAAATTAGATAATAAAAGTAAATTAGAAAGATGTTTAAAATTGCATTCTCTTTCTAAATCATGAAAGAAAAAATGTGGGTTTCATGTCCCTTTAAGAGCAGCAATGCACTACTGGGAGCTAGCTGATGATTGGTGAATTCAAACTTTTACCTCTTGTTAATGGCTCACCCAGTGTGTGCTGTAGGTCCTTAGTGGTGCACTGTTGCCCTGGAGCTTTACAGGGGTATAACATAGTACAAGCAATAGTGCAATAATAGAATGATATAAAAATAGAAAAAGAAGAAAGTTTTAAAAGGTGCAAACAGCATAAAGAACAACTTCAGTGGGTTACTTGTATATGTAGACCTCTATCCCTTATATTAAATGGACATTCCAGCCAAAATTGTAATCCATATGGATGTATTTCAGTTTTGAATAGAATCATTTTTGTAATATATAAATACTAGCAAAAATGCTTCTTAGAAAACTATAGCTTTTACAAATGTGTACTTAAATATGCACTGAGCAACAGTATTTTAAACACAGTACTTGTTCCGAGAGAGCCTAAGTTGCTTGTACCATCTGGTAATGACTCTGATTGTGAAACTGCTGACATGATGCAAGCCTCAGTGGCGCTCTGAGCAGCTGCATTTTTTAATATGCTGTTGCACTGAGAATATCTAGCTATGCTTCACATGCACATGCAGAGAAACATGTTAACACTAAATAAGTGATAACTTTTACTAGAAGCATTTTTACAAATATATTTCTATTCAAAGATGCAATTCATCTATGTGCATTTAAATTTGACCGGAATATCCCTTTAAATATTAATACCTCTAGAATTATAATTTAATCTATGTCATTTTTTAAACCAGAATCAGAAAAATGTTGTGCATGTACACCCTGTTTTTAATTGCATTGACAATCCATCCATATTTTACAAATGAGAGCTTAGCATTTAAATATAGCAAAACAGCTTAATGCAAATGTAAATATTTCAAGCAATGATGAGAGCAGACCAATCTGCAAACTGAAAATAATAACTCCCATTCATTTAGGTTCTAAACCAGTCGGTGGCAGAGAAATCATGTCAGTGAGAAAATTAAAAAAAATGCAAGTGCTAATTAAAAGAGACTAACATCTCATTCACATTAATTAGCAAATAACACTGACATTCAGCGGGATGCATGGTGTGCTCTATAAACACATCTTTTTACGTTAATCAGGAAAAAGGATGAACCTGATTGGACGAGATAAGATAAACAAGGCCTTTGAAACTTGAAAATTGTACTTTAATTTGCAAGACTTAAGGAAACTTGGCATTTAGAATGATTGTAAACGCTATATATACAAATTTAAAATGTAGACAGGTTTGTTTAAAATAAGGCTTCAAAAGCTTACCATATCAGTAAAATAAGGTCCCTCACGGGGATATTAAAAAGTATTGATATGGTGCACATTTGTTAACATACATCTAGAAAACGCATTAAGGCAAAAAACCTGCTGAACCATGTTTGCAGCAAACTTGCTGCTCGCAAACCTCACCCAACTCAGTCCTTGCTCTTGCACAACCAATTACCTGAGAGCAGGACATGTCAATCATCCTGGACTGGGAAGTTTTAAAGGGACAGTAAAGTCAAAATTAAACTTAAATGGATTGGATAGATTATAAGATTTTAAACAACCTTCCAAATTACTTCTATTATCAGTTGTGCTTAGTTCTCTACGTATCTTTTGTTAAAGACTAATCATAAATGAGTTCAGGATTGTACACGTCTTAAGCCATCTTGCAGCAGAGTTTGCAACATTAGCAATGTTAAATATAGTTACAAACATTGCTGCCATAGACTACTATAGGCATGTGCACACTCCTAAAATCCTATAATCCTACCTATGTTTAGTCTTCAACAAACAATAGCAAGAGAATAAAGCACATTTGAAAATAGAAGTGAAATGGAAAGTTGTTTAAAATTGCATGTTCTATCTGAATCATGAAAATTTAATTTTGACTTTACTGTCCCTTTAACTCCATCACCTCTAAGTTGTTTCTTAACTTGTGGATGCAGGCTCTCAATTTTGCAACTCAAGTGAAGAAGTGAAGCTGGATACATAGCTTCATAAATTGAGCCAAATATCCCGCTAGGGGCCATTCCTTACATATCTAGAAGTGAAGAGAAGATAAATAAACTGCAGCGCAGTGTAAAGTAATGGCAGTTATATTTATACTCTATAATTTGTATTTTAATTTATTTAAATACTTAGATTTTTAATTTCAGTAAGATCTAATACATATTAATTTGGAAGTTTCAATGTTGTCTTGAATCTCATTATTATTATTGTTATCGATTATTTGTAGAGCGCCAACGGATTCTGCAGCGCTATAAACATAGGCAGTATATAAGGTAACATTTATAGGGATCAAATGGGTAGAGAGCTTTGCCGAGAGCCGCACTGTTGTAATCAGCGCTTATGAAGGTGAGCTACACACATCTCCTTGGAGTTTTAAGACTTTGGCCCCCATCTATAAAAAAGCATATGCAGCTTTAGAGTCATTATGGTGCTGGCTCACTTATTCAAGCTTGCAACTGAAAGTTAAGAAGCATTGGTCTTACTACTACTGCTTCTTAACCCCAGAGGTTGCTTATGTCAAACAACCCAGATTCATTCCTCTGGAATGACTGAAGAGCCCTGCTCTCATGCAATTGGTTGTATGATGGCAGAGGGTAGGACTGCACAAGCATTTGCTCAGGAAATGTTATATTACAGCTGTTGCTGCATTTGAGGCCCTGAAGCAATCCAGACAGGTTCCCTATCTGAGAACATTATCAACACAGACCTTGATAAATGGGGGCTTTGTATTCTGCACTTCATATATAGCAATTTACTCACAGGTCTTTTTTATGGCAATCCTATATTTGCAGTGTGCATCTTGATTATGGATCTATCTTATATATGCATTTTACAAAAAATAACTAGGTAAACTTACATTTTATTTAACATCAGACATTTTAGTGTTTATAGCTTCAATGTATTTTCTTCACTGGGTGTTACTCTTATATTTTGTTGAAGCAAAAAAATAATATAACTGAATAAACATACATTTGACATGAGATTAGAAAAGTAAATAAATGTATTAATAAAAAGCTGATTATAAATTGTATGCAGCATATATAACACACATTCTTTTTCCCCCCAAATTGTTAATACAGAGATAGCAGCTGATTTTTTTTTTAATATATTTTCTTCTGACAAGTTCTGAAGCTTGACAATTGTGCATGAATATGATAGTAAGCATACATTAATCATGAATTACCCTGCTTTTTTATTTAAATAAACACGTACCCACCAGTTACTACAAAGATGTCTGGACAAATGACAGGGAAATACTGGCAAGCATCAAGCACGAGCTACCAAAGTTTTATTTGGAGAATGCCCAATACTAACTATTGGATGTCAACTTTAAAGTGACTGATTTTCATGGGTGACTAATATGTTCTGGCATTCTAATAAGAACTTTCGTCATCACTTATATTCTCTGACCCTGCACATCCTACAGACTGTCTTTTTCATTTTTGGAGCATTATAAGACTTCAACAATTATGGTTATTATATTTAGAAAAATCTTAAAAGAATGATTCATGTATTTAAATGTGTGTAAGGAAAGTAGCAGCCTTGTTTAAAAAAATTATATTATTCAAACGATTGAATGTAATATCTTCTAATTAAATGCCTTTCATTTTAATTTAAAGACCATCTTTTCTCTGCATGCTGTTGATTATTACTATTCAGTTGTACTCTATTATACATAGCAAGGTTTATCTACTTACTTTTGTAGAAGGTCGATTCAACAAAGAGGTATTATCTAAACATAGTGATTAAGGTTTTTCATTTGAATCCTTCCATGTTAGACTGCATCTCATGGATTCACTAAAGCGTGCACTGCCATCCTCGAGGTGAATTACAATTGCACGTAGAAAAGCTCTTTCTCACTTAAGTATGCTAACATATGCATTTATTCTTTTTTGAATTGTTCTTTCTTTAAGATTTACTCAGGTTTGATTTAAGGTGATATTTTGCTTAAGGAAGATATAATATTACAAACATCTTGCAAATGATAAGAGACAAGCCTCAAGTTAAGACATCTTATGACAGAGTAGCTTCACTGGGTATAACCTTCATGCACAAAGATCCCTAGGCTTTACTGCTTTGCATACCTTAAATCCATGTTTTCTTAGAGAAATAGTAAAATATATATTTATTCTTGATTAATTTGATACATATTTGAAACAATGAGTTTGGATGTAAGTTCAAGGAGAAATTCTTGCAATGGCTAGAGACTTATAAATTGTGCACAAGGTTTGGTGAAAACCCAACTATAAAATAATTTTAATATCTGTGTCACCATTAACCATTGGTCTACCAATGGTGGTTGTATCCTCTATGGTAGCCAAGAATTTAACCTTCAACCTTTTGAACCATCAGTTGATCATTTGTATCATAATTTGCCCAATGTATAATGAGGCTATGACAACATCACTCAATATATACATGCTGCTGATATCAGTTTTAGATGTGTAAGCATGAGAGGATACACAGATGGTGGTTAACATTATGGATTTGAGACTGTCTTATAACATTTATTAAAAATAATGAATATTGACATTTTCATTGTCAGTGAATATTGTATGTTTGCCATACAGTTGACATTTGTTTTTTTGCAAAGCAGTGCTAGCATTTGATTATGAAAGGGATATTCATATATGGGACTAAAATGTTGACTCGCATAAACTTTAAGTCTACGTGAAACAACAATAGCATGTATTATATGTTGCATTCAATATTCAGTACAACCCTGGGATATTCAAATATTAAAGGGACACAACCCAATTTTTTTCTTTCATGATTCAGATAGAGCATGACATTTTAAGCAACTTTCTAATTTACTCCTACTATAATTTTTTCTTTGTTCTCTTGCTAGCTTTATTTTAAAAGCAGGAATGTAAATCTTAGCAGCCAGCCCATTTTAGGTTCAGCACCATGGATAGTGCTTGCTTATTGGAGGATTACATTTACCCACCAATAAGCAAGCATAAGCCAGGTTCTCAACCAAAAATAGGCTGGCTCCTATGCATTACATTCCTTCTTTTTTAAATAAAAATAGCAAGAGAATGAAGAAAAATTCATAATAGGAGTAAATTAGAAAGTTGCTTTAAATTGCTCTATCTGAATCATGAAAGAAAAAATTTGGGTTTAGTGTCCCTTTAAGATTGAAATATTGACTCTCGTGGAATTTAACATTCAATTTATATAAATGTATGAATTAGAATGTATGTTTTCCAAATCTATGTTAAAAAACATATGTACATTTGCCTATCCCTTGTTGACACACCTGTAAATGGCTGGTGCGTGTACATTTAAGGGCATAAGAATTAAAATAAATAATAATAAAACAAATTAAAAAAATTTCAGTGGCCTCACTAATCTTCTTGGGTTTTTTCTAATGTTTTAAACGTAGTAAATGTACATCTTAACGTCTTAAATTTACATCTAATAATACAAATTCATTTTACTTTATGTCAATGCCTCATTTCCTTCTGAAGCTCTTGATGAGTAATTAATATGGTTTATAATGTCATTTAAATCTAAAAACCTCTATCAAAAGCTTTTATTGCATAACTTGTGTGGAAAGGTGACTTTTTTTTCTTTCTAACCCATTTCCTTTCCTAAACTGTACCTTTTACACAGAATCCTATGCAACCCTTTACTCAGATATAATAATGTAAACTAGATGCATGCTCATTAAATTTTACACAAAGGTTACCAATTTGTATTGTATTGTTACATGAATTATAATATCATTCTTAGCAATATTTAATTCTATTTAGAATAGCATTGGTGTCAATAATAAATATTGCAATGTTATAATAAAGTATATTTTGTGACACAATTTTGAGGGAAATGGAACATGCATTTTAGATATCTCTATATTACACAAGAAATCCGCCTCCTACAATAAAACCTACAATTCCTTACTCTTATCTAAAATACAATATTTGATATAATATGAACTAATCTAGGATATACAGTCCAAAATTTGAGTCTCTATAGTTTTAGTTCTAGCCATGTTTAATAATAGTTGAGGTCCAATCATTATTCTGTTCTCTGAGATCTATAAGGACAAACAACAAGTTCAGTACATAAGAGGAAAATTATTGTTAGTTTATCAACATCTACAAAGTAGATCAAATGTACAATGTCCATTAAAGGGAGAGTAAATACCTTGAGATTTTTATAAAAAATGTTTAGTTTTGCATAATGAAACGACTTTGCAATATATTTTCATTATTTATTTTGCCTCTTTTTTTCGTGTAATTTCACTCTGAAAATTGAGCAATTTCTAATTTTCAGGACTTGAAATGCACCTTGCTGACTTCTCAACGCTATATCTGCTATATATACATCATGTTCCTAAATGACAATTGGCCAAATTACGGGTGACGCACTGTTTTGCTCAAAGCAATATTGGGTTTATCCTGGCTGTTTCCATGCATCAGATGTTGAAAGTAAATGTAAACGCGTGAACGCAATCACGATTTATGCTAGAAAGATTACCACAACCTCAAAACTCTGGTTAATTGTTAAGCGTGTCACAAAACATGTAAAAAATACATTGAAAAGTACAGTTACACTCATAATAGCACTATATGATTAAAAAGTATTTGACAAAAATGTTATAAGTGCTCAAAGATATGAGGTCTCAGGTGTAAAAGATACATACATATACATATACATTATAAAACATGCATAATTATATTCTATTGCTAATTGCAGATTTATTTTTAATATTTAATTGGAAACACCTAAATTCAGACATGTTAGTAAGTCATGAATACTCAACTAATTAGCCACCATGTTGTATCACTTTGACTTTTTATATTTTGCGTCTATGTATTTAGGCAAAACCCCCTATGAATACTATAAAAAAAGTATATTTTAGCTTTATATACCCACCCCAAGTGTAATAAAACCAGATGTTTCCAGACAGAAAAGGAAGGTCAAAAGTAAACATGTTTAATAAAAGCATGGTATTTATATTTAAACCTGAAGATAATTGAAAATTTGAAAATAATTGTTATTATCATTGTTTATTTGTAAAGCACCGCCAAATTCGGTCACACTGGGAACATGAGTAGGGGTATACAATGACATTGCTTCATCGTAACAAATACAGATTTATAAAACAGACTAAACTTTACTAATTAATTACAGAAGAGGGGGATCCTGCTTTTAAATGTTTACTATCAATATGATGAGTCTTAGAGGGCCCCATATATGAAGCTATGGATGCAGCTTCAGGGCACAATGGTTTCAAGCTCACATGACTAAAATACTAGTTAAGAGCTGTGGTCTTACTTATCTTCTCCTCCACCTCAAGGCTTGCAGGGTTAAATCATCCTGATCTGATCGAGATGATTGATTAGCTCTGCCCTAACACAGCTGGCTGAGCTAGAGCAGGGGACATGGTTGTACAAACAATTGCTTGTTCAATGTTAAATGCCACTGCCCACTCACCACAATGCTGGGATGACAAGGTTCCCAAGAACAAACCTTGTCCGTCTAGTATTTAATAAACAGCCCCATAGTCTTCAAAGTAAGTCTATAGGAATCAATATTCAAATGTAATTTATCCTATAGAAATATGGGAATGGTAAAATGTATGTAACAGGGAAAAATGATTAAACTTTCCAAAAGTAAAATGTTTAATATTGGCTCCTTTCATATCAAGCAGATACTGTTATGATTGAAGATCCTCAAAATAGGTTTACTAAATTACCCTATTTTTAAATTATCAGAAAACTCCCACTTTAGTGCTATCAGCTAGCCTCTGTCTAGTCATATGTGCACTTAGTATACCTTAAATTCAATGAACACTTCAAGGGTTATCAGTTTGATAAAGCAGAAACCAAACAGCAAAGTATGTATTAATAGCAAGCCAACTGCATGCTAGAAGCAGTCTTATTTATTAAAAAAAAAGAGTTATATGTGGCTCAGCAGTTGTTCGTTTGCAGCATTTCTCAACAAAGATGCAGTCCAGTATGCTGAAAGCCTCTAGCCTTCCAAAAATATAATTCAGCTGCCAATAAATCACAACTGCTTTACCATATGTCACGTTGCAATGCCAAGCATTACCAGCCTGTTCTACTTTTAAGCAAATTTCATTATATTATAGCTCAAAGCATTGCTCATTAAAAAGTATTATTAAAAAATGTCAAGTTGTTTTCACTACAAAACAAACTTGTATTTATTTTTCGCTGATAAGAACATGTGATATGTATTATTCATATACTCCTGTTTCAATTTTCCATTAATGTGTAATTGTTTTCGGCTCCTGCTACCTTCTGATAACCTTGCTCAACATGAAAAGCATACCTTTTATATTATCTTAAAGTCTGCAGTCTCCGAACATTTATATAAACATATGTGCATATACTAGCTGTATATATATATATATATATATATATATATATATATATATATATATATATATAGTCAAGTTTCTTTCATTTTTGTTTTTTTTTTGGAATAAAAAAAATGTACCAACAATTTACCAAGACTCACTGTAAATATGTTTATTCTTATCTGATAACAAGAAACCCTGGCAGTCCATATGCTGATTTGCACATATAAATGCTTGCTCATTAATTCCTTATTTAGACCTAAAGGTGAGACACCATATATTATGCAGTGTTGGAATAAATTCTGACAAAATATGTCTATATACTTTTATTTATAAATAAAAAGTAGTTATTTTGTATGTATACATATGTATTTGTTTACATATGTGTTTATATGTATTTACAGACATATATACACATTTAAACACATAAATACATATATACACATAGACACACACATATATATATATATATATATATATATATATATATATATATATATATATGTGCGTGTGTGTGTAAATAGGAGCACACATCAATAAGTGCATTTACAGTGATATTAATAATATCACCTAATAAAATAATTGAAAAAAAAGAATTACACACAAAAGTTATAAAGGCTCAAAGATATGAGGTCTCAGGTGTTAGAAAAAAAAGCAGGCAAAGGGTTTTGACATTCAGATACATACAAATACATGCTTAAATATGTATATCTATCTATCTATCTATCTATCTATCATCTATCTATAAATACTTATATGTGTGTAAATATGTATGTATATATATGTGTATATATGTACAAATATATAGACATATATAAGTGCATTGGAGCCCTTTGCAATTAAGTAGATGAATCAACGTAAAAATATATTTATTTAATATTCATATTTAATGAAGTGTTATACTGTGTAATTACTATAAATGTTTCACATTCCAATGTTCTTCACATAAGTGAATATGTTCTATGTATTTGTAAATAAATATATATATATATATATATATATATATATATATTCTTTTTTCTGAAGAATGTATGAGTAAATAGAACAGATTATGCTATGTGAAGAACATTGGAATGTGAACTATTCATATTTTCATGTCGGGCTACCGTACCTGAGAATATGGGAATGTGTTTGCATGCAAATAGGGTGTGTTTGTTCCAATTCTTTTGCTCTATTGATTTCTATGGGGGAATCAGTTATCATGTGCACAATATCCTAAGTTCACATTTTAATGCGCATCGGGTTAGCGTGCGAGTGAAAACATTTTACTTTCAATATGAGCGCAACCTGACGAGCGCAAAAAGCTAACTTCTAGCGCAGTTAAAGCTCAAGCAGTTGCGTTAAATAGTGCTCCACTTGTAATCTAATCCAATGATGGCTTAAATATATACATAAATGCTATATTATTAACCAAAGAGATGTTTCTACAATTGTAAAAAAAAAAGTAACTTTACTTGTGTACCTAGTGCTGAAGAATGCAAAATAATAATAATAATAATAATAATAATAATAATAATAATAATACAATATTGGCTTACCAATTTCCAAAAGGCAAGTTGATTGTAGAGGCATCTTTTACAACCAACTTACATAACTCTTGGTTCAATCAAACTGACAGAAAAACATCTTACTTGTAGATATAGAGCAATTTGGTATTCAACAAATCAATCAATTGCAACCAGTTTAATGCCAATTTATATATTGATGTCAAACCTAATCTTCATCTACCATCTTCTCTTTTATTTAGAACTGAAAGGGACAAATGCTTTATTTTGACACAGGGGTATTTTATCTTTGCAAATGTGTTAACAGATAAAGTTCCCTCTAAAGTGGAAATACACTTCTGCTTCTGAGCTGGACACAGACTGTAAACCAATCAGGAGCTGTATATTTATGTTACGCTAATTCCCATCTGCACAGAATTGTATTACCACTCTGTAGTAGAAGTAAAATACAAAGTTAAAGAGCAATTTTTTATGGCACTATTACATCCCCTTTTATGTCCCTTAAAAAAAAAAACGAATTATTGTAAGCCACTAGTCTGATGATATTTATCAAATACAGGTGTCAGTTGTTGTTATGGTTATTTTGACATATAGAGTGAATAAAATGCAATTAATTTAGAAAAAACAAATACACTTTTCCTGAAATTGATGTGGATATATTCTGACAATGAAATACTATTCAATTAAAATACAGAAAGGATATTTTCAACATACCATAATTATATTACATTTTAAATGTAATGATATTCAATTATAAATTAAATAACAACAAAATGGCATTACATACTTAACACTTACAAGTAATAATAACATTACATTTTACATTTTTTAAGAGTCCTCCAAATACCATTGTATTACACCAAATGAGTCATTTGGGTACCAAATGTTTATAAAAAAAAAAAAAAAAAATTATTAGATGTGTCATGAATCACAAAAGAGCACTAAACGTCCCCAAGACAAAAAGGTTGAGAAACTACTCACTATTTTTTTCTTCAGATATCATTGTCTAATTCAAAATGCACCAGAAGTAGTTTAAAATGTTTCATAGTAAATACCAAACAATTAAAACTAATTTGTCAAAACTTAAAGGGATATGAAACACATTTTTTTCTTTCATGATTCAGAAAGAGCATGCAATTTTAAGCAACTTTCTAATTTACAACTAATATCAAGTTTTCTTTGTTCTCTATGTATCTTTATTTGAAAAAGCTGGTATGTAAGCTTAGAACCCAGCCCATTTTTGGTTCAGAACCCTGGGTAGTGCTTGCTGATTGGTGGCTAAATTAGAAAGTTGTTTAAAATTGCAAGCTCTATCTGAATCTTGTAAGTTTAATTTTGACAAGACTATCCCTTAAAAAAACAACAATCTGACTGCCCAGTAATGGTTTAAAATTACTTGCATGTAATATTTTAAGAAATACTTTCCATCTTTATTTTAAAAAAAATCATAACTAAAATTACTGTAGAGGAAGTATGTTCAAAATATATATATATAATAAAAAAAAAAGTATTTCTTTTTAGGGCTCGAATAAACCCTATGTTGTCTTTACAGTAGGTTTTAGTTTTATACAAATATATATATTTTTTTATAGACAATATTAATAGTTATGTCAGCTCCCTCTAAGGCTCACGTGCACATAAAGATCCCCATTTATTAATTGATGGATTGGCAAGGTACCCCGCTAGGGAGCCGGTCTACACATCTTTGCGTGAGCAGGCAGCAAACTCTGACCATCTGCTGCCCGCATTTATCACTGCACAAGCAAATCATTGATTGGCACTGACATAATTTAACTTTACCACCTCTGAGGTGTTAGAGAGGTTAAGAACCGTTGCTTCTTAACATGCTGTAAGAATGCTAATCTAAGCATCTAAGCAGTCCTTAAGCACAAGGGCTCCAAAGCAGCCTTAGCTGCTTTAAGTGCTTTTTTAAAAAAAAAAAAAAAAAAATATATATATATACAGTATATTATATATATATATATATATATATATATATATATATATATATATGGGGCATATTTATCAAGCTCCGTATGGAGCTTGATGCTCTGTGTTTCTGGCGAGCCTGCAGGCTCGCCAGAATCAGCAGTTATGAAGCAGCGGTCACAAACACTGCTGCTCCATAACCTGTCTGGCTGCTCTGAGCAGGCGGACAGACATCACCACAATACAACCCAATCGAGTACGATCGGGTTGATTGACACCCCCTGCTGGCAGCCGATTTGCCGCGAGTCAGCTGGGGGCGTCGTTGCACCAGCAGCTCTTGTGATTGATCCCCGAAACGTCACTGATGTTTTGATGTGCCAATAAAAGCACCATTTTTCATAAATCCAGTGAGTGCAAGCCTTTTTTTCTTTATTTCAAGTTTTTGCCTGCACCCTGGTGGTTGTCAGTTAAGTGCGAGTGTGCTCTCTGTTGCTATTTATATATATATACAATATATATATATATATATATATATATATATATATACACACACATATATACTGTATATATAGCCAAACTAACAAAAGACAACATTCAACATACACATTTTTTGACCACCTGTGGCTTTTTACTTCCCTGCAAATTCATTAAAGTAATAAAACTATATTTTTGGAATGTTTAATTGAAAACAGTCATTATTTATGAGATGATATGCAAAAGCTGATAGTATTGGCTTGTATAATATTACATAAGACATCATTTAAAGATTTACTTTATGTGTTAAGAAATTAACATTGACTATTTTTCCTCTTAATACATCTCATAAAGCTATGTCGGCTAGCTAAGATTAACAGCATAGACTTTGAGAAATTGGTAACCACGGGATCCAGTTGCTTGGAAACAGCCTGATTAGTGTAAGACACTGAAGAATACAAGGATATTGTACCTGGTATTTAATGGCTGTTTGTCAAAACTCATTGTAAAGACAAGAATAGTTAATATTGTTGGTGAATTCTAATGAGATGCCACCCTATACTTTGGTGTTAATAACAGATTTAGAACAATTAAGTAAATATTATCACTTTAGCATTGATAATAAAAAAATAAAATCAAAATAGAGATCTAAATACGAATATAACAAATGATGCTTAAATGTTTTACAACTAAAAGAGCTTGGATTCATATAGAGGCTGTAAATGTTCAACACCTCTTGCAGTCATCACAGCAGATCCCATTTGGAAAAATGGTGAGGAATCTAATAATGAAATCATTTGTATTCTGCAGTGGTACCTCTTTGTACCAGCACTTATCTAAAACGCAAGTCTGTAGCTGACAATACTATTAACCGATGCTTGGAAATGAAACCCAGTTTGTTTCATTTTGCTCTATGTCAGACTGAAGATATCTATCAATATGTCACAAGCACATTTCAAGTGTTTAGGAAATTGTATTGCCCTAAAACAGTGATAATCCCAATACTTTAGCATGAACACTTTAATAAAAGATTTGCTCATAACTTTAACCCAGTCATTGCCTATTCACAATTATACGGCTATCAGTTTTCTATAAACAACATGTGTGTGTTTTTTTAATTGTATTATTTTATTGTATTTCTTACTATTTATTGTAGAGTGATAAATATATTATTGTGCTGAAAAAATAAATCTCAAAGAATAAGATGACCCAGAGGAAGTAGCTAAACTTGTTAAGGTTACAAATATGGAGTATTTATTTTCCCAAAATATTAATAAAAATTCAAAAATGTATCTAAAATGTGACAGATTTATAGAAGCTATTAAAGTCATTAACAGGGAAATATTCATTAAAACTGAAATCTGAAAGGGAGCATTTGCATTTTAGTCTTCAATGGGAGCCTTTTAGAAATAGACTTGTATTAGCAAAGAAGCTTTTAGTCAAAGCTATCAGGGGCCCTGTACTACCACATTGAAAACTCATCACTGACACAATACACGCCACCACATTCTTGCTAATACCTCTCTCCCTTTAAAGCACTGGTTTTCAAACCTGTCTTCAGGCCTCCCTAACAGGCCAGTTTTTTCAGGACTACCTAAGATAAGAGCAGGTAAAATAACCATGTTTCTTAATCTGCTGATTATTTCCCCTGTGCTCTAGTTCAGATATCCTCAAAATGTGGTCTGTTAGTGAGGTCTGAGGACAGGTTTGAAAACCAGTGCTTTAAAGGGATATTAAAAAGTAAATATATGTTAGTCATAATGATGTATTTAAAGCAAAGATTACCCTTAGAATAATATGTTGATGCATTTTTCAGTTATATTAGTTGGATAAATACTGAAGAAAAAAGCGTAAAGGTTTAGTTTCTATAAAGTACTTCAGTTTTTATAAATAAATGGGCTCTACCATGTTTAATGTAAGTTTTCCCTTATCTATCTTTCCTGCTGAGGACAATTAGGGGCAGATTTAAAAAAGGCAATAAAAAAGACAACAAACAAGGCTGTGTTGCAACCCTGTTAGAAAAGTACTTTAACAATCCTATGGTCCACGCCACATTTTTATTGCCTTTTTTATATCTGCCCCTAATAGTCTTTAACAAGAGGTGAACATTTTCAGTTTAAACATGGCAGCACCAATTACTTTATTGAAACTCAGTGTAATTTAGAAAACCAATAATTACAGAAAATGGGCCTATATTAAAATATCATAATGATAAATATCCCTTTAAGTGGAGACTTGTTTACCTAAAGGTCTGAAGATTAGATCAGTAACTATTCACCTTATAAACATTTACATTATGATACTGCTTGTGAGTTATCTAGTATAAACTCTAGTATGATCCTACAATATTATCATAAAAGTAGCGCTGCAGAATCTGTTGGCGCTCTACAAATAACCGATAATAATAATAATAATAAAAGTAACTTAAACATTTATATCAAAATCACCTACACATTTTACAGTGACTTTTAGAAATTTAAAACATCAGAAAAAATGATTACCCATTGATTTATTAAACTCAGATTAGGTACATTTATTTAGTCAGGATCAGACTGATATGCCTCAGGAAAGTTCTTTTCTGTGAAAGGCACATGTTGAGCAAAAAGAGGTTGATTCTTGGGTGGTAACTAGCCATAGAACAAGCTATTATGCTATAGTTCGTTCCCAGGTTGAGCGCTTCTCTCATTTTATTTATGCAAGTTATGACACTTAGGGAAGTCTCCCTAAGTGTGATGCAGGAATCCAGACGTGGACCCGTTACTCAGTGTGCCTAGAGGGATATGGCTGCACCTCACTGATGAGGCCCACAATAGGCCGAAACGTATGTCTGGGGTTTTGCTGTTTCTTGTTCAGAGAGGGATTGCCTGGAATTTCGGGGCTGGACTGGACTGTTAAATCAGGATCAGACTGATATGCTTCAGGAAAGTTCTTCTCTGTGAAAGGCACATGTTGAGCAAAAAGAGGCTGCTTCTTGGGTGGTAACTAGCCATAGAACAAACTATTATGCTATTGTTCATTTCCAAGTTGAGCACTTCTCTCTTTTTATTTATACATTTATTTAAATAGGATGAATAGATGAAGATTCATGTTGATTGTATCCAGTATGTTGCCTCATTTAGCCGCCAGGTGACTGACTGTCATTAGTAGAGGGCTCCTTTAGTTTGAAAGAGGAGATTCCAACAATTCAAATACTGGGCTGTCATAGCAATGATAAGATTGTAGCAATAACTTCTTGCCTCATTTTGTTTGTTGTTGGTGTTAGGGCTCATAAATTCCTATTTTTTCCTCAAAATAAATACGCATTTTTTATCTTAATGAAAAAAAAATATTAGTGTAAAATGATTGTAAAATGGATGTTTGAACAATTTATTGCTTGGTAAAGATATTTTATTTATTAATTTGTCCTCTTTTTTTTCTTTTTGCTATGCTAAGAGAGATGTGAGAACTTCCATATACAGGAAAAAATAGTATATAATAAGTAACACTGCTACCAAATGAGAAATGTGTGCAGCTCTTGTCTTTTTTAGTTTTTAAATACTTTGTTTACCCTTCTGCAAGATAGTACAATGCATAAAAAATTATTTAGTTAGCATTTTTCTTGAGAAATATGGTTATAAGAAGAACCTGGCCACATTTGAAGAAAAATAATAGGTAACAAGAAAAACAAAGCCGAGGCCACAATCTGTTATAATGCTCAGTTTATTGGCTATGAAAAGTGACATACAAGAACTCGTGACCCGTTTTGCACATGCGCCTCTAATAAAGCGCATACGTGAAACACATCAGGCATTCTTGTATGTTACTTTTCATGATTATTTGGCATTGTTTTTCTTGTTACCTTACACCCTGCTTGAATGATGCAACCCAGATCTGTCATCCTTTCTCCAAGCCTTTCAGCCTATCACAGGTGATCTACGGACTAATGACAGAGCAGACTCCTGAACTGGACTGAAGGATATATGCCTACTCAGACATATACAAAGGATATTTCCCGTGGCGGATACTGGAGGGTTCACTCGCCTAACCAGGAACACATATGGATGTTATCCACACTATCTACTTATATTGTGCCACTCTGGACTGTCAGCGGAGGTATGAAGGATTGACTTGTTGCACAAAGTAACTGTACAACCACACATATATGCTATTTTTGCAGACTACATGCACCACAGCAAGGCTCAATAACAAATACTGTTACTTTCTACCACACAGTTGGGATATTGTTATAGGCTCCAAATAAGAACTGTACAGACATTTATTTGTCAAGTAGGATGTCTAAAACTCTTATATGGACAAGACATCCACACTTTTGAATTAACATGATTTTAGCTGGAAGGATACTTTATCCATATCATTCTCAGCTGACACAAATGCTGTTTGAGCCATCACCTGAAGGTATTCCAACTTGTTTATTGTAGATTTGATTAATGCATATTATATTTTGTAATATTTGCTTAACACATTTAAAGAAAGTAGGTAATAGACAAGTCCCTCTTTTATTGTGAAGCACTTTCCCCTGATTTCCTGCAAAAAGCTCTGGGAGGTTAGGAAGCAATTGTCTTAAAACCACTGTTTCATAACTTGCAGTAATTATGGGCTAGATTAAAAGTGGAGCGCTAATTTTTCCTGTACCAGTACACAATAAATAACTAGCCATTATTAGCGCTCCAAAAATGAACCAGAGAACAGATCTCTGGTTAATTTTCTAAATGTCTGCCAATTATCCCCAAATTTCAGTACAG
Source organism: Bombina bombina (assembly GCF_027579735.1). NCBI lineage: Eukaryota > Metazoa > Chordata > Amphibia > Anura > Bombinatoridae > Bombina > Bombina bombina. The sequence goes on along the minus strand of NC_069502.1, from coordinate 1,063,509,162 downwards.
TGTTGGTAATAATACAATTAGAAATGTAGCTTTTTTATTTTAAATAACTGAATAAAACCGTTTTAAGGACTTAAAGATGGCGAGTGTAGGGCGTTAAAAAAAAATAAACGGCACTGAAAGTGCTTTTACATTGTGGTCTATGGGGACTGTGTGTTCCCTGTAAATATATATGTATATGCTTATACATATATATATATATATATATATATATATATATATATATATATATATATATGTGCATATACACATATAAACACATAAATATATATGTATATATTCATATACATATATATTTCAATTTGCTGCCTCTCGCTGCAAGATTTACCCCCTTAGTTGGCCTAGGTTATCATGGCGTGTCTCACAGCATGAAAATGAGGCTCCCATTGAAGCCTATATAAGCACACTCTATTGAGCTCAAAGCTTCCATGCAAGTTTATGTCCGCATTATGCTTGACCTCAAATACTAGCACACATTTGCGTACGCTGTTATTATGAGTGGATCGCAAATATTACACTCAGGTTAGCGCAATTTTGCGCTTCACTCATAATTTAGCCCTATATATTTTATTATTAATCTTTTAATTATTATTAAGAATTTAAAAGATACCAGAGCAAAATAGATTTCATAAATATATATTTCTCCAACATTGGTGTGTCCGGTCCACGGCGTCATCCTTACTTGTGGGATATTCTCTTCCCCAACAGGAAATGGCAAAGAGTCCCAGCAAAGCTGGTCACATGATCCCTCCTAGGCTCCGCCCACCCCAGTCATTCTCTTTGCCGTTGCACAGGCAACATCTCCACAGAGATGGTTAAGAGTTTTTTGTAGTTTTATTCTTCTATCAAGTGTTTGTTATTTTAAAATAGTGCTGGTATGTACTATTTACTCTGAAACAGAAAAGGATGACGATTTCTGTTTGTAAGAGGAAGATGATTTTTAGCAGACAGTAACTAAAATCGATTGCTGTTTCCACACAGGACTGTTGAGATGAAGTAACTTCAGTTGGGGGAAACAGTTAGCAGTCTTTTCTGCTTAAGGTATGACTAGCCATATTTCTAACAAGACCATGTAATGCTGGAAGGCTGTCATTTCCCCTCATGGGGACCGGTAAGCCATTTTCTTAGTTAAACATAAAAGAATAAAGGGCTTCAAAAAGGGCTTAAAAACTGGTAGACATTTTTCTGGGCTAAAACAATTGCTTTACTAGGCATATTATGCAGATTCTAACTAATTATTGGTATTATAATCTTGGGGAACGTTTAAAAAAACGGCAGGCACTGTGTTGGACACCTTTTTCAGATGGGGGCCTTTCTAGTTATAGACAGAGCCTCATTCTGGGACTGTATAGGGGTTAAATGTAAAAACGGGTTAAAGCTCTGAAATTTGGTGTGCAATACTTTTAATGCTTTAAGACACTGTGGTGAAATTTTGGTGAATTTTGAATAATTCCTTCATACTTTTTCACATATTCAGTAATAAAGTGTTTTCAGTTTGAAATTTAAAGTGACAGTAACGGTTTTATTTTAAAACGTTTTTTGTGCTTTGTTGACAAGTTTAAGCCTGTTTAACATGTCTGTACCATCAGATAAGCTATGTTCTATATGTATGAAAGCCAATGTGTCTCCCCATTTAAATTTATGTGATAATTGTGCCATAGTGTCCAAACAAAGTAAGGACAGTAATGCAACAGATAATGATATTGCCCAAGATGATTCCTCAAATGAGGGGAGTAAACATGATACTACATCATCCCCTACTGTGTCTACACCAGTTATGCCCACACAGGAGGCCCCTAGTACATCTAGTGCGCCAATACTTATTACCATGCAACAATTAACGGCTGTAATGGATAACTCCATAGCAAATCTTTTATCCAAAATGCCTACTTATCAGAGAAAGCGCGATTGCTCTGTTTTAAACACTGAAGAGCAAGAGGACGCTGATGATAACTGTTCTGACATACCCTCACACCAATCTCAAGGGGCCATGAGGGAGGTTTTGTCTGATGGAGAAATTTCAGATTCAGGAAAAATTTCTCATCAAGCTGAACCTGATGTTGTGACATTTAAATTTAAATTAGAACATCTCCGCGCACTGCTTAAGGAGGTGTTATCTACTCTGGATGATTGTGACAATTTGGTCATTCCAGAGAAATTATGTAAGATGGACAAGTTCCTAGAGGTTCCGGTGCCCCCTGACGCTTTTCCTATACCCAAGCGGGTGGCGGACATAGTAAATAAAGAGTGGGAAAGGCCCGGCATACCTTTTGTTCCCCCCCCCTATATTTAAGAAATTATTTCCTATAGTCGACCCCAGAAAGGACTTATGGCAGACAGTCCCCAAGGTCGAGGGGGCGGTTTCTACTCTAAACAAACGCACTACTATTCCTATCGAAGATAGTTGTGCTTTCAAAGATCCTATGGATAAGAAATTAGAGGGTTTGCTTAAAAAGATTTTTGTACAGCAAGGTTACCTTCTACAACCAATTTCATGCATTGTTCCTGTCACTATGGCAGCGTGTTTCTGGTTCGAGGAACTAGAAAAATCGCTCAGTAAAGAATCTTCATATGAGGAGGTTATGGACAGAGTTCAAGCACTTAAATTGGCTAACTCTTTTGTTTTAGATGCCGCTTTGCAATTAGCTAGATTAGCGGCGAAAAATTCAGGGTTTGCTGTCGTGGCGCGCAGAGTGCTTTGGCTAAAGTCTTGGTCAGCGGATGTGTCTTCCAAGACAAAATTGCTTAACATTCCTTTCAAAGGTAAAACATTATTTGGACCTGATTTGAAAGAGATTATTTCAGACATCACTGGGGGAAAGGGCCACGCCCTCCCACAGGATAGGTCTTTTAAGGCTAATAATAAGCCTAATTTTCGTCCCTTTCGCAGAAACGGACCAGTCTCTAATTCTGTATCCTCTAAGCAAGAGGGTAATACTTCACAACCCAAACCAGCCTGGAAACCAATGCAAGGCTGGAACAAGGGTAAGCAGGCCAAGAAGCCTACCACTGCTACCAAAACAGCATGAAGGGATAGCCCCCGATCCAGGACCGGATCTAGTGGGGGGCAGACTTTCTCTCTTTGCTCAGGCTTGGGCAAGAGATGTTCAGGATCCTTGGGTGCTAGAAATAGTTTCTCAAGGTTATCTCCTGGAATTCAAGGAACTACCCCCAAGGGGAAGGTTCCACAGGTCTCAATTATCTTCAAACCAAATAAAGAGACAGGCATTCTTACATTGTGTAGAAGACCTGTTAAAGATGGGAGTGATACATCCAGTTCCAATAAGAGAACAAGGAATGGGATTTTATTCCAATCTGTTCATAGTTCCCAAAAAAGAGGGAACATTCAGACCAATTTTGGATCTAAAGATCCTAAACAAATTTCTCAGGGTACCATCGTTCAAAATGGAAACTATTCGAACGATCCTACCTACTATCCAGGAAAATCAATTTATGACTACCGTGGATTTAAAGGATGCATACCTACATATTCCTATCCACAAGGAACATCATCAGTTCCTAAGGTTCGCTTTTCTGGACAAGCATTACCAGTTTATGGCACTTCCATTTGGATTAGCCACTGCTCCAAGGATTTTCACAAAGGTACTAGGGTCCCTTCTAGCGGTTCTAAGACCAAGGGGCATTGCAGTAGTACCTTACTTGGACGACATCCTGATTCAAGCGTCGTCCCTGTCAAAAGCAAAGGCTCATACGGACATCGTCCTAGCCTTTCTCAGATCTCACGGATGGAAGGTGAACAAAGAAAAAAGTTCTCTGTCCCCGTCAACAAGAGTTCCCTTCTTGGGAACAATAATAGATTCCTTAGAAATGAGGATTTTTCTGACAGAGGTCAGAAAATCAAAACTTCTAAGCTCTTGTCAAGTACTTCATTCTGTTCCTCGTCCTTCCATAGCGCAGTGCATGGAAGTAATAGGATTGATGGTTGCAACAATGGACATAGTTCCTTTTGCACTAATTCATCTAAGACCATTACAACTGTGCATGCTCAGACAGTGGAATGGGGATTATACAGACTTGTCTCCGACGATTCAAGTAGATCAAAAGACCAGAGATTCACTCCGTTGGTGGCTGACCCTGGACAATCTGTCACAGGGGATGAGCTTCCGCAGACCAGAGTGGGTCATTGTCACGACTGACGCCAGCCTAGTGGGCTGGGGCGCGGTCTGGGAATCCCTGAAAGCTCAGGGTCTATGGTCTCGGGAAGAGTCTCTTCTCCCGATAAACATTCTGGAACTGAGAGCGATATTCAATGCTCTCAGAGCTTGGCCTCAACTAGCAAAGGCCAAATTCATAAGGTTTCAGTCAGACAACATGACGACCGTTGCATATATCAATCATCAGGGGGGAACAAGGACTTCCCTGGCGATGAAAGAAGTGACCAAGATAATTCAATGGGCGGAGGATCACTCCTGCCACTTGTCTGCGATCCACATCCCAGGAGTGGAAAATTGGGAAGCGGATTTTCTGAGTCGTCAGACATTCCATCCGGGGGAGTGGGAACTCCATCCGGAAATCTTTGCCCAAATAACTCAATTATGGGGCATTCCAGACATGGATCTGATGGCGTCTCGTCAGAACTTCAAGGTTCCTTGCTACGGGTCCAGATCCAGGGATCCCAAGGCGACCCTAGTAGATGCACTAGTAGCACCTTGGACCTTCAACCTAGCTTATGTATTCCCACTGTTTCCTCTCATCCCCAGGCTGGTAGCCAGGATCAATCAGGAGAGGGCCTCGGTGATCTTGATAGCTCCTGCGTGGCCACGCAGGACTTGGTATGCAGACCTGGTGAATATGTCATCGGCTCCACCATGGAAGCTACCTTTGAGACAGGACCTTCTTGTTCAGGGTCCATTCGAACATCCGAATCTGGTTTCCCTCCAACTGACGGCTTGGAGATTGAACACTTGATTTTATCAAAGCGTGGGTTTTCAGATTCTGTAATAGATACTCTGATTCAGGCTAGAAAACCTGTAACTAGAAAAATTTACCATAAAATATGGAAAAAATATATCTGTTGGTGTGAATCTAAAGGATTCCCATGGAACAAGATAAAAATTCCTAAGATTCTATCCTTTCTACAAGAAGGTTTGGAGAAAGGATTATCTGCAAGTTCTCTGAAGGGACAGATCTCTGCTTTATCTGTTTTACTTCACAAAAGACTGGCAGCTGTGCCAGATGTTCAAGCATTTGTTCAGGCTCTGGTTAGGATCAAGCTGGTTTACAGACCTTTGACTCCTCCCTGGAGTCTAAATCTAGTTCTTTAAGTTCTTCAAGGGGTTCCGTTTGAAAGCTTACATTCCGTAGATATTAAGTCATTATCTTGGAAAGTTTTGTTTTTGGTTGCAATTTCTTCTGCTAGAAGAGTTTCAGAGTTATCTGCTCTGCAGTGTTCTCCGCCCTATCTGGTGTTCCATGCAGATAAGGTGGTTTTGCGTACTAAGCCTGGTTTTCTTCCGAAAGTTGTTTCCAACAAAAATATTAACCAGGAGATAGTTGTACCTTCTTTGTGTCCGAATCCAGTTTCAAAGAAGGAACGTTTGTTACACAATTTGGACGTAGTCCGTGCTCTAAAATTCTATTTAGAGGCTACTAAAGATTTCAGACAAACATCTTCCTTGTTTGTTGTTTATTCTGGTAAAAGGAGAGGTCAAAAAGCGACTTCTACCTCTCTTTCCTTTTGGCTTAAAAGCATTATCCGATTGGCTTATGAGACTGCTGGACGGCAGCCTCCTGAAAGAATCACAGCTCACTCCACTAGGGCTGTGGCTTCCACATGGGCCTTCAAGAACGAGGCTTCTGTTGACCAGATATGTAAGGCAGCGACTTGGTCTTCACTGCACACTTTTGCCAAATTTTACAAATTTGATACTTTTGCTTCTTCGGAGGCTATTTTTGGGAGAAAGGTTTTGCAAGCCGTGGTGCCTTCCATTTAGGTGACCTGATTTGCTCCCTCCCTTCATCCGTGTCCTAAAGCTTTGGTATTGGTTCCCACAAGTAAGGATGACGCCGTGGACCGGACACACCAATGTTGGAGAAAACAGAATTTATGCTTACCTGATAAATTACTTTCTCCAACGGTGTGTCCGGTCCACGGCCCGCCCTGGTTTTTTAATCAGGTCTGATGAATTATTTTCTCTAACTACAGTCACCACGGTATCATATGGTTTCTCCTATATATATTTCCTCCTGTCCGTCGGTCGAATGACTGGGGTGGGCGGAGCCTAGGAGGGATCATGTGACCAGCTTTGCTGGGACTCTTTGCCCTTTCCTGTTGGGGAAGAGAATATCCCACAAGTAAGGATGACGCCGTGGACCGGACACTCCGTTGGAGAAAGTAATTTATCAGGTAAGCATACATTCTGTTATATAATATTATTGTAAAATTTCCAGCATTTTTTTGAGAACAGGAACGGTAATATACACTCACTTATATACTATACTGTATAAAACTCATTCAACCATCTGTCTCGCTGCAGGTAAAAACAAAACCAATCTGTTCAAGGGAAAAAAGCAACAAGGATGGAGCCTTAACTAGAGTATATGAGTATAATGAAAGATCAGAACACAAATTATCATGTAAATTAAACTTGTAGTGGTTATGTGGTCAAACTTGTTTTCATATTTACATGTTTAGAGCTTTTTGATTACACTATATAAGTAATTTAAAATTAAACTTAGACCTTAAAATAATTTCAAAAGTGTATTTCTTTTTACTTCTATAAAGAAGATTGCATTAAAGTTTTCTCCAATAGCCTCAGAGGTTCACTTTCACAAATGTTGCTTCTCCTGGGATTAGAGTCATAGACAATCTACAATGGTTCCAACCCAGGGGCATTTCAAAGCCTTAGTAGTATTTTTTAATATACTACAATATGCCCTGGAGATGATTAAGAGATATAACATTTTATATCTGCAGACAGTTTCATAGTTTACACACATTCAAACTTGTAAGCTTTCTCATTGGTAGTGTCATTGTATTCTTCAAACAAAGCATTCATCACATTGGGACCTATTTATTAAAGGCCTGTCGAACATGATCCAAAATTGCAGATCATGTCCCACAAACCTCGCTGAATGGGGAGAGCAATACGCTCTATGCATTGAGCATTGCACTAGCAGCTCTTGTGAACTGCTGGTGCAACTCCGCCCCCTGCAGATTTGCGGCCAATCGGGGGTGTCAATCGACCCGATCGTATTCAATCGGGTTAAATTGTGGCGATTTCTGTCGTCCTTCTCAGTGTTTCTGGTGAGTCTGAAGGCTCGCCGGAAACACAAGCCCTCAAGCTTGATAGATAGGCCCCTAAGTAGCCAAGTTTAATGTAAATGGCATATCAACTATATATGCAATATTAACAACTCACAGATAAGTAATATTGCCTTTTATTATTATTATTATTTTTTTAATGCTGTATAATGGCTTCAGGTAAGGGTTCGTGATACAAAGCAGAAACTTTACACATTGCAGTGGCTGCATTGCTCTATAATAAAGCTGAGTGATGTTTTTTTTAAATATATTTTGTGTAACTGTAAAACTGTGTAAATAATGTGTTTGAAAGTTTAATGTCCCTTTAACAGACTAAGGGCTAGATTACAAGTGGCGCGCTAATGTTAGCGAGCAATATTGAAATATCGTGCCTGTATTATAGGGACAGTCTAGTCCAAAAAAACTTTCATGATTCAGATAGGGCATTTAAATTTTAAACAATTTTCCAATTTACTTGTATCACCAATTTTTATTTGTTCTCTTGGTATTCTTAGTTGAAAGCTTAACCTAGGAGCTTCATATGCTAATTTCTTAAACCTTGAAGGCCGCCTCTTAAGAATGCATTTTAACAGGTTTTTCACCACTAGAGGGTGTTAGTTCATGTTTTTCATATAGATAACACTGTTCTCGTGCACGTGAAGTTACCTGGGAGCCATCACTGATTGGCTAAACTGCAAGTCTGTCAAAGAACTGAAATAAAGGGGCAGTCTGCAGAGGCTTAAATACAAGATAATCACAGAGGTAAAAAATATATAAATATAACTGTGTTGGTTATGCAAAACTAGGGAATGGGTAAAAAAAGGGATTATCTATCTTTTAAAACAATAACAATTCTTGTGTAGACTGTCCCTTTAATTTGCCTGCATATTACAAGTTGAAAAAAAATGTGACCACATGAGCACAAATTCAATTAGTTAGCACGACTGAAGTCCTCATGTAAAGGGTTAGAGCTAAATAAAAAGTTGAACCAAACACAAAATAAATTCATAAAAAAAATTACAAAAAATCACATGCATATATACACTAACTAATAAAATAATAAGGGTTAAAAGGTGTATGGTTTATGACAAGGTATTTGAATGGAAAGGGATTCAATGCATATATACATACATATACATGTCTAAATATGTGTATGTATGTATATTTACATTTGCATATAGGTTTATACATTTGTATTTATGTTTATATGTGTATATATGTAACTACATACTTACATCTCTACACATATAAACACATATATACACATGTATTCACATATATATAAATATGTATAGATGTTGTGGCGCCCTTTCCACTCAGATACCTGAAAACAGGTGCTGCCTCGTTCATGCATGTCTGCTTACCACATTGAAAGAACTGATTCTTACCTTCATTCTTTTACCCACTTGCTTTTTAAATGCAGCAAACAACTTTCCAATTCACTCTATTTTCAAATTTGTACAACTGGGGGCTAGCTGTACACACTTGGTGAGTGGCCTATGTGCAGCCACCAATCAGTAGCTAGCTCCTAGTTGTGCATTGCTGTTCCTAAGGCTACTCAGGTATGCTTTAAAATAAAGGATTCCAAGAATATGAAGCAAATTAGACAATAGAAGTAAAATGGAAAGCTGTTTAAAATTTCATGCTCTACCTGAAAGCTACATTTTGCTGCACTGTGCAATACCAGCGTACGTTAATGTGCTCTAGTATTACAAGTTGTCAGCAATGTGAATGAGAGCACACTTCCATAGGCCCCAATGGGAGCCTCGTTCTGATGCCATCACAAATGGCATCAGAACCTAAGCGAACACCTAAGGGGGTAAGTAGCACAGTGATGGCAGCAAATTTAAATATATATGAATATAAACATATTAACACATAAATATATATGTATATACACATATTAACACATAAATATATATGTATATACACATATTAACACATAAATATATATGTATTTACACATATTAACAGATAAATATATATGTATATACACATAGTAACACATAAATATATATGTATATACACATAGTAACACATAAATATATATGTATATACACATAGTAACACATAAATATATATGTATATACACATATTAACACATAAATATATATGTATATACACATATTAACACATAAATATATATGTATTTACACATATTAACAGATAAATATATATGTATATACACATAGTAACACATAAATATATATGTATATACACATAGTAACACATAAATATATATGTATATACACATAGTAACACATAAATATATATGTATATACACATAGTAACACATAAATATATATGTATATACACATAGTAACACATAAATATATATGTATATAAGCATATTAACACATAAATATATATGTATATACACATAGTAACACATAAATATATATGTATATAAGCATATTAACACATAAATATATATGTATATACACATATTAACACATAAATATATATGTATATACACATATTAACACATAAATATATATGTATATACACATATTAACACATAAATATATATGTATATACACATAGTAACACATAAATATATATGTATATACACATATTAACACATAAATATATATGTATATACACATATTAACACATAAATATATATGTATATACACATATTAACACATAAATATATATGTATATACACACATTAACACATAAATATATATGTATATACACACATTAACACATAAATATATATGTATATACACATATTAACACATAAATATATATGTATATACACATATTAACACATAAATATATATGTATATACACATAGTAACACATAAATATATATGTATATACACATAGTAACACATAAATATATATGTATATACACATAGTAACACATAAATATATATGTATATACACATATTAACACATAAATATATATGTATATACACACATTAACACATAAATATATATGTATATACACATAGTAACACATAAATATATATGTATATACACACATTAACACATAAATATATATGTATATACACATATTAACACATAAATATATATGTATATACACATATTAACACATAAATATATATGTATATACACATATTAACACATAAATATATATGTATATACACATAGTAACACATAAATATATATGTATATACACATATTAACACATAAATATATATGTATATACACATAGTAACACATAAATATATATGTATATACACACATTAACACATAAATATATATGTATATACACATATTAACACATAAATATATATGTATATACACATAGTAACACATAAATATATATGTATATACACATAGTAACACATAAATATATATGTATATACACATAGTAACACATAAATATATATGTATATACACATATTAACACATAAATATATATGTATATACACATAGTAACACATAAATATATATGTATATACACATATTAACACATAAATATATATGTATATAAGCATATTAACACATAAATATATATGTATATACACATATTAACACATAAATATATATGTATATAAGCATATTAACACATAAATATATATGTATATACACATATTAACACATAAATATATATGTATATAAACATATTAACACATAAATATATATGTATATAAGCATATTAACACATAAATATATATGTATATAAGCATATTAACACATAAATATATATGTATATACACATATTAACACATAAATATATATGTATATACACATATTAACACATAAATATATATGTATATACACATATTAACACATAAATATATATGTATATACACATATTAACACATAAATATATATGTATATACACATATTAACACATAAATATATATGTATATAAACATATTAACACATAAATATATATGTATATACACATTAACACATAAATATATATGTATATACACATATTAACACATAAATATATATGTATATACACACATTAACACATAAATATATATGTATATACACATTAACACATAAATATATATGTATATACACATTAACACATAAATATATATGTATATACACACATTAACACATAAATATATATGTATATACACACATTAACACATAAATATATATGTATACACACACATTAACACATAAATATATATGTATATACACACATTAACACATAAATATATATGTATATACACACATTAACACATAAATATATATGTATATACACATTAACACATAAATATATATGTATATACACACATTAACACATAAATATATATGTATATACACATTAACACATAAATATATATGTATATACACATATTAACACATAAATATATATGTATATACACATTAACACATAAATATATATGTATATACACATATTAACACATAAATATATATGTATATACACATTAACACATAAATATATATGTATATACACATATTAACACATAAATATATATGTATATACACACATTAACACATAAATATATATGTATATACACATATAAACAAACACATAAATATATATGTATATACACATATAAACAAACACATAAATATATATGTATATACAAACATTAACACATAAATATATATGTATATACACACATTAACACATAAATATATATGTATATACACACATTAACACATAAATATATATGTATATACACATATTAACACATAAATATATATGTATATAAACATATTAACACATAAATATATATGTATATACACATATAAACACATAAATATATATGTATATACACATATTAACACATAAATATATATGTATATAAACATATTAACACATAAATATATATGTATATAAACATATTAACACATAAATATATATGTATATAAGCATATTAACACATAAATATATATGTATATAAGCATATTAACACATAAATATATATGTATATAAACATATTAACACATAAATATATATGTATATAAACATATTAACACATAAATATATATGTATATAAGCATATTAACACATAAATATATATGTATATAAACATATTAACACATAAATATATATGTATATAAACATATTAACACATAAATATATATGTATATAAACATATTAACACATAAATATATATGTATATAAACATATTAACACATAAATATATATGTATATAAACATATTAACACATAAATATATATGTATATAAACATATTAACACATAAATATATATGTATATAAACATATTAACACATAAATATATATGTATATAAACATATACATATATATTTACTGGGAACACACAGTTCCCATAGACCGCAATGTGAAGGCACATTTCAGTGCTGTTTTTTTCTCTAACTTTTTCCACTTGTAATGGCTGATTAATTATCACATGCCCGCAAATAATAATGTGCAATAATTTAGCGCTCCACTTATAATCTAACTCTATATACGGCCCTGTGCTTTATTGCTGTCTTTAAATATGAACAAATAAATCAGAGGTCTTTCCATGCTTTATGTCTATATTTGTTATCAAGTGACCAGAAATGCTTGTGCAATGTTAAATTCCCGAAAGCGTATTTAGCGATACAGGGCAGACATGATTTGCTATAGCAAATCATGTCCGCCAGGGGTATGATAAATCTACCCCTTAGTCTTCTTCTCTTTAACATTGAATGAACAAGTAACTTTTTATTGAATGCTAAACTAAAGTGATATTTTTCTAACTCCAATCAATTATGTGAGGGGAACAATATCAAATGGAAGAAGCAGATATTTGAAAAATCCTGAAAAAAGTCAAAGGAACACCTAAGTTTACTGCAGCATACCAGTTGTTCAGTAGTTTAGATACAAATAAACTATGTGACAATGACAAATTTGAAAAATGAAGGAGATAAACTAAAGCTAAGGTTACATTTATAAGAGAAGGCACCTAACAAACTAAGGAGGCTGATTGAGAAAAGAAGACAATAATCTTTGAGATTAGGGAAGAGAAAAATGTGCCTGCTTTAGGTTCCTGTAAGGCATTGATTGATGAGACACAGGGTCAAGCATTATAATCTATGCTACCAGTTGAAATACATTATTTATTCCACATTTTACCAATAACCCATTAGCTCCCTGCTTGACATCTTAATACACAGGACAATAAAACACCATCTAGCAAACAAAGATGTTAAAAGAGAACTTTAAATAGAAATATATTTATTGAAACAATATTTTCTATATTCAGTTAAAAGGACATAAAACAGTTTGAGATTATAATGTAAAATTGCTAATATATAGTTAAAGAGCTTCAATATTTATTTTGCCCTCTTGTACAATAATTCTGTGTTTTCCAAATTTGGGGATTGAAAGCAGACTCCACAAGCATAATTCTGCTAAATATCTGTCCATAACTGGACTCAGCAGATAAGTTAATTAAAATTAAATAAATAAGAAAATAAGTGTTTGGGCAAGTTTGGTATTGAAAACAATTGCTGCAAACTCTGCAAACTCTGTGTTAATCTATTTAGAGCATTCTTACACTTGGCTGGTATGGTATGGTGCTAGATTACAAATGACTTGCAATTGTTAGTGATGTAGGTCTCACCCGGTGTTAGGTTAGCGCATGAGTAATAACCAGCCCACATTAGGTTTGCTTTTAGTGGTTTTAGCACGTGAGCAGGAAAAAAAATGTGCCACTTGTAATCTGGCTCATAGTTTGCTGCAATTGTTTTTCAAGTCATTTTGGATAATATTTAAAAAATATATATATTTTTTTTTAATATTATCCAAAATGACTTGAAAAACAATTGCAGCAAACTATGAGCCAGATTATATATATATATTTTAAGTCTACAAAAAAGTTTTGTAATTAAAAGGCATTGTATGCCCCTTAAAAAAGTACTTTTCACAATATTTTTTTTTAAATATCATCCAAATTGATTTGAAAAACAATTGCAGCAAACTATGAGCCAGATTACAAGTGGCGCATTTTTTTCCACCGCTCACATTCTAAAACCATTAAAAGCAAACCTAATGTGGGCTGGTTAGCGCTCGTATTATAAGTAGAAAGCAACAAGTTAGTGCGAGAGTGAAACCCAATGTGCGCTAACTTCAGGACTTCAGACGTGGTGATTTTGTTAAATTCTTTTAACCATAGACATTATTACTCATGCTCTAACCGTACACCGGGTGAGACCTACATCACTAACAATAGCAAGCCATTTGTAATCTAGCACTATGTGTTAATCTATTTAGAACATTATGGTATTATGTTATTTTTTTTTATTTTTTTAACACTACAAAAATAAAAACTTTGCAATTAAAAGGCATCGTATGATCCATTTCACAATATTTTTTAAAATTACATCCAAATTGAATAATTGTTATTTTCTTCTTACCACATGGATGTAAAATATTTGCTTATTTGATTTAAGTATTTTTTTTAATATATAAAACAAAATGGATTGCAATTTATTATCCAGTAATATATCTATGTTTTTATATTTTTTAATGTAAGCCTTTTAAAAAGAATGTGTCACTGCAGATGATTATACTACTTGGAAACTATTGTAAGGGTGATTTCTTTTGGAGTTTGATGTATAGAGGACTAAGCATGAGTATTCAAGATACCTTAAAGAAACTGAATCTAATTTATCTGTTCAGAATTCAGGGCATGTACTCTATCAAAGTGTATATTATATCCATATTCAAGGTATTGAGTCATTTAGTAGTCAGGTCATGCACTTTGTTGAAAAAGATGTCATTGTCAGACCACTATGTGAAAAAAGCATATCCAGCGGTGCTTTGAAGCCATAAAGAATCTAGCATATTCAGCTCCAAATGCTTTCAGATAGTATAATTTATTTGCTGTATAGTTTTCTGCAATTATAATAAGTCTCATGAAACAACCACAGGTAGTACACAAGCCTTCCTCAATCAGATCAACATAGCAATTTTAAGAAATCAATTATAAACAAGAAGCAATTACTTATTTCTTTAACACAGTATAATTTATTTTTTCCCAGAACAATTTAATAAAAATAGGAGTAAACAGAACACCGGAATGGATGTTGCTTCATCAAGTAAAACATAAGCAAGTCTCTTCTGCTGGCGCCAAGACATTGCTCATGACTGACCTTGTGATTTCTGATCTTCCTCTGTTGAATGCTGAAGGTGGGGTTAGCTATTATTCGACCCTGAAAGTCTTTAAAATCACATAACTGTTTATTCACTTCTAGTGAAAAAGGTGACTTTAGCTAATGTTTTGGCATATTATCATTCTCATAATCTAAGGTCATTGAGGTTTGCCTGGTGTCAGTAACTGGATCTATATATTTGATTAATTAATATAAAAGAGACATGGAATTCAAAATTAAAATTCCAATATTCAGATAGAACACTATATGGAAGCAGGGGTTGTAACAACAAGGTCAATTCCAATCCTTCTTTTTTTCCCTTTAACAAAGTGATTAGAATATTTCCAAGTCAAACACAGCTAAGATTGTTAACACACAGCAGATTGTGGGGCCTATCTATCAAGCTCTGAACGGAGCTTGATGCCCCGTGTTTCTGGCGAGTACGATTGGGTTGATTGACACCCCCTGCTCGTGGCTGATTGGCCGCGATTCTGCAGGGGGCGGAGTTGCACCAGCAGCTCTTGTGATCTGCTGGTGCAATGCTGAAAACGGAGAGCGTATTGCTCTCCATATTCAGCGAGGTCTGGCGGACCTGATCCGCACTGTCGGATCAGGTCCGCCAGACTTTGATAAATATAGGCCTCTATCTCTATTTTCCCACAACAGCCCTTGGAAGTTATGATAATGGATGCTGACAAATGAAATAATAAATGGGCTAAAGGGTTCCATGTCTGTGTTTTGCAATTAGATAGAGTCATTTGATTAATTTTTTAATTGGCTAAAGTGATTTTTATTATATGAATGCCATTTGTATATGGGCATCATGAGTATATTGGACATTTGAGCAATTATGTTTTTTAAACTTTAAATATGTTATTTTTTTTCTATTTTGTTGAGATATTCATCTAAAATCAAGAACACTCTGAGAAATTAATTTTCATAAAAATAAAGTGTCATTGATGTATCTCATCTTCTGTAATAGGATTTTAACATTGTAAATCCTGAAATCTCTAACGCCTAGATTTAGAGTTCTGCGGCCAAAGGGGTGCGTTAGCTACGCATGCTTTTTTTCCCACGCACCTTTTAAATACCGCTGGTATTTAGAGTTCACAGAATGGCTGGGTTTTCAGTGCGTTAGGCTCCAAAAAGGGAGCGTAGAGCATAATTTAACGTCACTGCAACTTTCGATACCAGCGGTGCTTACGGAAGTGGCCAGCTTCAAAAATGTGCTCGTGCACGATTCCCCCATAGAAAACAATGGGGCTGTTTGAGCTAAAAAAAACCTAACACCTGCAAAAAAGACGCGTTCAGCTCCTAACGCAGCCCCATTGTTTTCTACGGGGAAACACTTCCTACGTCTGCACCTAACACTCTAACATGTACCCCGAGTCTAAACACCCCTAACCTTACACTTATTAACCCCTATTCTGCCGCCCCCGCTATCGCTGACACCTGCATATTATTATTAACCCCTAATCTGCCGCTCCGTACACCACCGCCACCTACATTATTTAATACATTATTTAATAGCTAAAATAGTTAAAATAATTACAAAATTACCTGTAAAATAAATCCTAACCTAAGTTACAATTAAACCTAACACTACACTATCAATAAATAAATTAAATAAACTACCTACAATTATCTACAATTAAACCTAACACTACACTATCAATAAATAAATTAAATACAATTCCTACAAATAAATACAATTAAATAAACTAACTAAAGTACAAAAAATAAAAAAGAACTAAGTTACAAAAAATAAAAAAATATTTACAAACATTAGAAAAATATTACAACAATTTTAAACTAATTACACCTACTCTAAGCCCCCTAATAGAATAACAAAGACCCCCAAAATAAAAAAAAAATGCCCTACCCTATTCTAAATTACAAAAGTTCAAAGCTCTTTTACCTTTTGTGGGGCATGCCCCAAAGAATTCAGCTCTTTTGCCTGTAAAAAAAAACATACAATACCCCCCCAACATTACAAAAATTCTGATTGGCTGATGGAATCAGCCAATCAGGATCAAGTTCAATCCGATTGGCTGATCCGATCAGCTAATCAGCTTGAGCTCGCATTCTATTGGCTGATCGGAACAGCCAATAGAATGCAAGCTCAATCTGATTGGCTGATCGGATCAGCCAATCGGATTGAACTTGATTCTGATTGGCTGATTCCATCAGGCAATCAGAATTTTCCTACCTTAATTCCGATTGGCTGATAGAATCCTATCAGCCAATCGGAATTCGAGGGATGCCATCTTGGATGACGTCCCTTAAAGGAACCGTCATTCGTCGGGAAGTCGTCGGTGAAGATGGATGTTCTGTGTCGGCGGCATGAACATGGATCCGGAAGAAAGAAGATTGAAGATGCCGTTGATAGAAGACTTCAGCCGGATCATGGACCTCTTCAGCTCCCGCTTGGATGAAGACTTCAGCCGGATCATGGACATCTTCAGCCCCCCGCTTGGGCTTGGATCAAGACATCGGAGGCTCTTCTGGATCGATCGGTGAACCAGGTGAGGTGAAGATAAGGTAGGAAGATCTTCAGGGGCTTAGTGTTAGGTTTATTTAAGGGGGGTTTGGGTTAGATTAGTTGTATGTGGGTGGTGGGTTGTAATGTTGGGGGGGGGTATTGTATGTTTTTTTTTACAGGCAAAAGAGCTGAATTCTTTGGGGCATGCCCCACAAAAGGTCCTTTTAAGGGCTGGTAAGGTAAAAGAGCTTTGAACTTTTGTAATTTAGAATAGGGTAGGGCATTTTTTTATTTTGGGGGTCTTTGTTATTTTATTAGAGGGCTTAGAGTAGGTGTAATTAGTTTAAAATTGTTGTAATATTTTTCTAATGTTTGTAAATATTTTTTTATTTTTTGTAACTTAGTTCTTTTTTATTTTTTGTACTTTAGTTAGTTTATTTAATTGTATTTATTTGTAGGAATTGTATTTAATTTATTTATTGATAGTGTAGTGTTAGGTTTAATTGTAGATAATTGTAGGTAGTTTATTTAATTTATTTATTGATAGTGTAGTGTTAGGTTTAATTGTAACTTAGGTTAGGATTTATTTTACAGGTAATTTTGTAATTATTTTAACTATTTTAGCTATTAAATAGTTTTTAACTATTTAATAGCTATTGTACCTGGTTAAAATAAATACAAAGTTGCCTGTAAAATAAATATTAATCCTAAAATAGCTATAATATAATTATAATTTATATTGTAGCTATATTAGGGTTTATTTTACAGGTAAGTATTTAGATTTAAATAGGAATAATTTATTTAATAAGAGTTAATTTATTTCGTTAGAATAAAATTATATTTAATTTAGGGGGGGGTTAGGGTTAGGGTTAAAATTAGCTTTAGGGTTTAAAAAATTTATTAGAGTAGTGGTGAGCTCCGATCGGAAGATTAGGGGTTAATACTTGAAGTTAGGTGTTGGTGATGTTAGGGAGGGCAGATTTGGGGTGAATACTATTTATTATAGGGTTATTGAGGCGGGAGTGAGGCGGATTAGGGGTTAATAACTTTATTATAATAGCGGTGCGGTCCGCTCGGCAGATTAGGGGTTAATAAGTGTAGGCAGGTGGAGGCGACGTTGTGGGGGGCAGATTAGGGGTTAATAAATATAATATAGGGGTCAGCGGGGTTAGGGGCAGCAGATTAGGGGTACATAGCTATAATGTAGCTGGCGGCGGCGTGCGGACGGCAGATTAGAGGTTAATAAGTGTAGGTAGCTGGCGGCGACGTTGTGGGGGGCAGATTAGGGGTTAATAAATATAATATAGGGGTCGGCGGTGTTAGGGGCAGCAGATTAGGGGTACATAGGGATAACGTAGTTGGCGGCAGTGTACGGAGCGGAAGATTAGGGGTTAAAAAAATTTTATAGAGTGGCGGCGATGTGGGGGGGCCTCGGTTTAGGGGTACATAGGTAGTTTATGGGTGTTAGTGTACTTTAGAGCACAGTAGTTAAGAGCTTTATAAACCGGCGTTAGCCCAGAAAGCTCTTAACTACTGACTTTTTTCTACGGCTGGAGTTTTGTCATTAGAATTCTAACGCTCACTTCAGACATGACTCTAAATACCGGAGTTAGAAAGATCCCATTGAAAAGATAGGATACGCAATTGACGTAAGGGGATCTGCGGTATGGAAAAGTCACGGCTGGAAATTGAGCGTTAGACCCTTTCCTGACTGACTTCAAATACCGGTGGTAGCCCAAAACCAGCGTTAGGAGCCTCTAACGCTGGTTTTCACGGCTACCGCCCAACTCTAAATCTAGGCCTAAGTGACAAGATTTTAAAGAAAATCCAAAGTTGCAGTACTTACTGTATAAACCCTATTTACAAAAGCCCACGGTACAAAACAAGATTTCCAATCCTCACTCTCAGTGTTCAAACCAAGATTTTAAAACATCACTCTCACTGTAATGAATGGGGTTTCTATTTGCTACATTTCTATAATTGTATAGAAATTGTGCTTTCCAACAAACATATTGAATGACAAATACTTAAAGGGACATAATACTCATATGCTAAATCACTTGAAACTGATGCAGTATAACTGTAAAAAGCTGACAGGAAAATATCACCTGAGCATCTCTATGTAAAAAAGGAAGATATTTTATCTCACAATTTCCTCAGCTCAGCAGAGTAAGTTTTGTGTAAAACAATATACTTCAGCTGTTGCCCAGCTGCAGGTAAAAAAAAAAAATATGAATAAATGAACAGCAGCCAATCAGCATCAAAAGTGCTCAGGTCATGAACTCTTTTACTGTGATCTCATGAGATTTCACTTAACTCTCATGAGATTTCATAGTAAACTTCCTTAAACTGAATAGGGAAATAAGATGAGTGTGCACGTAAGCTCACTCCCTTAGCTGTCCCGGGACAGACATACTGCTTTGCTGCTTAGTAGTTCTTTACAATGGGATGAGGAATTTTTGAGATAGAGATGTTCAGGTGATATTTTCTAGTCAGCTTTTTACAGCTATGCTGCATCACTTTCAAGTGTTTCAACATTTGGGTATCATGGCCCTTTAAAGGACAATTAAATACAGTAGAATTAATTAGTCAACAAATTCATAATAAAAAGACAATGCAATATCACTTAGGCCCTGATGATCGAAACATCCATAATGTGGTGATATATTTAAAAGGGGTCCTTTGCGGGATCAGGATTACTAATGAAATATTCAAAACTGTTGACATCAGTGTCTGAAGGCAATTTTACCGAGAGGCGTTTTACTATACTTTTCAGTGGGTGGCGATGCTGGCGATATATTCAAAGCAGAATTGTCACCCACATTTAAGATGTAATGTAAATTATCACCTTTTCTTACAATACAATAGAGTTAGACGAATTATGACATCAATATTACATCTAAAAGAGCTGGGCAGTTGTGGATATATGATAGATGCATATGCAATGTTTAATTTATGTGTATTTTATTGTATGTTATAATATATATGTAAAGTCTTGTCGTGATTGTAAAAATCATGTTTTTTGCTCTTAGCATGTTTTTTTCTTTCTTAGGAACAAGGCAGTAGACTTCTTTTTTACTTTTTTTCTTTATGTATTGCCAATAAAAGTTCTATTAGTTCTAATCGTGTTTGATTTATAATATTGCAAACACACTGTAACAAATTTGTTATACTCAAAATATTGTGACAGCACTGTAAAAAACATGTTCTATATTAATAATATGTTTGTTACAGTGAGGTGCAATATTATAAGTATAACAAGTTTGTTACAGTGCAGTCAAAATATTATAAAGCTAACAAGTACAGAACACAGAACTTTTTTTTGACTATACATAAGTCACAACTACTATCTTTTATGAAATATTAATTTTGCAAATGCAAAATCTTCCTAAAAAAGAAAAAAGAAACATGCTAAAGGCAAAATACAGGATTTTTACAATTATGCCAAGACTTTACATATATATTATAACAGTATACAATAAAATACAGATAAATTAAACATTGCATATACATCTATCATATACCCACAATCCCCCAGTTCTTACAGGTTTAATAGGAAGGATTTTTTTGCTGTCTTTATAAACAAAATAGATTGCAGACATCACAAATATATAGGTATTTTGTAAGAGTTTCATGGGTGTTCAATAGAAGTAGCCTGTAAAATTCAAAACACTGTCCTCCATCTTAGATGCCCCTTTTCAGCCATCTCAGTCTTGACAACTTTTCACTGGAGATCATTTCCAGTGTGAGAAATCTAGTGAATGTAGAGTAAAACTTAATTTACATATACATATTCTACGTGTTAATGCACAAAACCATTTTTTATTTTTGTGAAAGCACAGTCTATGTTGTGTAAACACAGACTGTGTCTGTCGGCACAGAAAGGTTCAGTCCTCTTTGTTTGAATATATCCCCAGACCCATGGACTGCGAGATTGCTAAGGCCAAAAAGGCAATTTCTTGGGGGTGTGTGCGCTAGCGAAAACTGTTTACTTTCAACTTGTAATACGAGCAGGAGGGTTAAATGCAGCTCCACTTGTTATCTGGCCATAAATGTCATAAAAACATAATTAAAGTGTTATATGCTATAATTGTTTTCAAGACAAATAATTGAAAGCACTGGCCAGTGTATAAGAAAAGGCTTTAGACGGTATCTTTTTCTAACAGTAAATAAGTATATATATATATATATATATATATATATATATATATATATATATAAACCATATAAACCCTTAATGATCAGCGATATATAGGGTACGTTGTGGTCGTTATATTGTTTGCATATAATTATATGTTTACAATCTGATCAGGGGTTAAACAAATAAAGTTGGTTTCAGAGTAGCAATGTACTACTGATTTGCCGCTTTACACAGCCAATGATGAGTGGCATATGTGCATAGCAACTAAACACCAGCCATGTTGACATCTAGAGCAGATATCCTTTGCTGCTATGCAGTTGACTTTTACAATGTGCTTAACCCATTTGCAGAAATTAAACACATGGTTATGTGAAAGCAACAGTGAAATCATAAAACGTTTTTATTTTTACCACGTTTACATTGCTTTAATGTATAAAATTACATTTACTTAGGACAATATTTGTTTTATTTAATATTTAATTAATATCAGTTTTAACATTATAATGTATAAAACACTTTCTGCAAAATGTTAATTTCCTAAATAAAAAAGACCCTCAAACATTAACTGTACAGTAGAATAAAATATCACAATAGTATTTGCTTAAACATTACTGCAATATCAATATCTATGCTATAGTTAATTAAATAATTACACAAAATGCTCAATGTGTTTCTTGTTGATACAAATGTAAAAGTATCAAGAATCTGTTAAATCCAACAAGTATTCAAATACTGACACATTTTATATTTGGTAGTGATTATTAAATAAATCTTCTTTGCAGATGTGGAGCATTAATAATCAGATGCATAGAGAACTGTCCTTTTGTTCAAAATGGAATCAGTTAATCCTCTGGATCTTATTTCATAATACATGCAAATATGTTTTTATCGTTTAGCAATACCCATTGTGTTTAAAACCGGCCTCTTTTCTGAATCATTTTCTATTACAAAAATATGTCTCAATAAACCAATCAGTTTAATAAAGCCCTATGTTTGAACCCAATTAACAATATCAAAAATGTTAATGTAGGATACAGTGGCTCAATTATAAGGGCAATATCTCTGATAAAATGATTCAAGCTCCAGACAGTAACCAGTGTATTTGAAAAATGAAATATATTTATAGAAAGAAATTATAAATGCCAAATTAAAGACTTCATTTATCAAGCTACAGATGCTTTGAATGGAGCCCAGAGTTTTTTATGTATAAAATGAGGCAGATTCCAATTGTGTGTGTTTGCTTGTGCACGTATGTGTGTGTGCACATGCCTGTGTGTGTATACTGACTTTTAAACTCATATATACATACTACAGGATTGTACTGCAGGAACTCACAGCCCTCCAGACCACATCACCATACTGACCAATATCTAGGATACAAAATGTATGCTGCTGAACTGCTGCTAGATATGTTTTGATTTATTTTAAGGCTGTTTTCTGCTATTGAGCAAGCTTAAAATATATCATAATAAAGTACTAGTAAACCTTTATATCAAAGAAAAAAGCACATTCTGGGAAATTAAATCAATATCAATGCCAAATCTCAAAAAGATTTGTGCAGCTGCTTTGCTGTTGGGTAGGCTATTAATTTTCAATAAAAAAATAACACTGAGTGTGTTTGTGTGTGTATGTATTTGTGTCTACGAGTGTGTGTGTAGTATGTCTGTGTTTATGTGTTGTGTGTGTTGTGTGTGTGTAATGTGTGTGCATGTATGTGTTTGTGTGAGTGTGTGTGTAGTATGTGTGTATGTGTTGTGTGTGTAGTGTGTGTGTGTGAAGTGTATGTGCATATGTATGTGTGTATATGTATGTGTGTGTACATGTTGTGTGTAGTATATGTGTGTGTAGTGTGTGTGAATGTGTATGTGCATGTGTATGTGTGTATATGTATGTGTGTGTACGTGTTGTGTGTAGTATATGTGTGTGTAGTGTGTGTGAATATGTATGTGTTATGTGTACAGTGTATGTATGTAGTGTATTTGTGTGTGCGTGTACATGTATGTGTGTGTAGTATGTGTGTATGTGTTGTGTGTAGTGTATGTGTGTGTAGTGTGTGTGTGTAGTGTTTGTGCATGTGTGTGTGTGTATATGTATGTGTGTGTACATGTTGTGTGTAGTGTATGTGTGTGTAGTGTGTGTGAATGTGTATGTGTTATGTGTGCAGTGTATGTGTGTAGTGTATTTGTGTGTGCGTGTACATGTATGTGTGTGTAGTATGTGTGTATGTGTTGTGTGTAGTGTATGTGTGTGTAGTGTGTGTGTGTAGTGTTTGTGCATGTGTGTGTAGTGTGTGCATGTATGTGTTATGTGTGTGTATGTATTCTGTGAAACTATATATTTTTATATATTTTTTCATTCTTCTTCTTCTGGATCCTCTGCTTTTTTCAATCCCTCAATTGTACTACTCAAATACCGTTTATACTTTATTCTCTGTTTTTTAAACTTGTACTGTATTAAAAGTTATAATTTGTATCTCAATAATAATGCTATGGGTATCATTACTAACATACCAAATTATTTTCACAATCTTAATTTTCAGTCTGGTGCATGGGAGACCAAAGTCTCAAGAAGTAAAAGGATACAATTAATTATTAGTATAAAAATAAGATTTTATTTCTCAAAGCACTCAAATGTAGTCTTCCAAAATGTTTATTAAATTGAAATAAAAAAATCTAAAATAATTTATATGATGAATAGTATATTCATTTTAATTTTAATGAGTAAGTCTGCAACAACAAGATTAAAAAGCAAAAATTGCTTTAGCCTCTTGTTTAGGGTAGTTAACATGACCAGCTCTCACTCAATTGGTTGTGTGTAAGAAGGGGGTGGCATTGCACAAGAAATATTTTATGCACTGCTAAATGTTTCCACTACATCCCACATTAAAGGACACATAGAGAACTTGTCTGCCTATCACAATCTTGATACATTTTTCTGTATTATTTGTAATTTGATGCTGTAAATGTTCTAAATTGCCATATATTAAAAAAAAATGTTTTTTGTAATATATATATATATATATATATATATATATATATATATACTGTACATATTTTTTAAATGCATATACATACATAATAAAAGATTTTACTATAAAAAATCTACTAGACAACTAGACATATTTTCTTTGAGCAGATATAGATATGATACAGAAAAATAACTCTTTCAAACTATCGATCTTTCTATCTATCTATCATCTATCTATCTATCTTTCTATCTATCTATCTATCTATCTATCTATCTATCATCTATCATCCATCTGTCTATTTGTCTAGCTATCTCTCTCTCTATGTAGCTATCTATCTGTAATATTTAATTTAAAATCTAATGTCATGTTGTTGTCCAAATTGGGTTTTATTAATCTGTGTTAACAGCTATTTTGTATAAAATGTGTATTTATTTCTCTACATTTAACAAGATTAAGAAAGGAGAATATTAGCCTTTCATAATAAGTATGATCCCAAGCTAATTTTAGCTGTGTAAAAACACCCAAAAGAAATATTCTGAAATACTTGAATATGATATGACCCAGAAGGCTGACTGCAAGGCATGACATTTTTAATAAACTAAAACAAATAATTTATATTATTAATTTATTTTTGGCCTATCTTTCTATTATTATTAAATATAAATTATTATTATTATTATTATTAATAAATATAAATAGTTGTTAATTTACGGCTAAATTACGAGTCATGCATAAAAAAGCAGCTTTAAGAGGTCCTAACTCTTCTTTTTTACGCCCGCTAATATTACAGAAAATATTAAACAAACTACAGATATTTAAACTATTTACACCTAATCTAATAGCCCTATCAAAATAACCCCCCCCCCCAAAATAAAAATAAAAACCCTAGCCTAAACTAAACTACCAATAGCCCTTAAAAGGGCCTTTTGCAGGGGAAATTGCACCAAAGTAATCAGCTCTTTTACCTGTAAAAAAAAATAATACAAAGAACCCCCCCAACAGTAAAACCCACCGCCCACACAACCAACCCCCCAAATAAAATACTATCTAAAAAAACCTAAGCTCCCCATTGCCCTGAAAAGGGCATTTGGATGGGCATTGCCCTTAAAGGGGCAGTTAGCTCTTTTGCCGCCCAAAGTCCATAACCTAAAAATAAAACCCACCCAATACACCCTTAAAAAAACCTAACACTAACCCCCTGAAGTTCGACTTACCGGGAGACAACTTCCAGTGGTCCTCCAGATGAGCAGAAGCCTTCATCCAAGCCGGGCGAAGTGGTCCTCCAGATGCATTCTATTGGCTGATTGGAACAGCCAATAGAACGCAAGCTCAATCCTATTGGCTGATTGGATCAGCCAATAGGATTGAACTTCAATCCTATTGGCTGATTGCATCAGCCAATATAATTTTTTCTACCTTAATTCCGATTGGCTGATAGAATTCTATCAGCCAATCGGAATCTAAGGGATGCCATCTTGAATTACATCACTTAAAGGTACCTTCATTCTGTTTTAGTTGTCGCCAGAAGAGGATGCTCTGCGTCAGATGTCTTGAAGATGGACCCGCTCCGCGCCGGATGGATGAAGATAGAAGATGCCGCCTGGATGAAGACTTCTGCCCATTTGGCGGACCACTTCTGCCCGGCTTGGATGAAGACTTCTGCCCATCTGGAGGACCACTTCGCCTGGCTTGGATGAAGGCTTCTGCCCATCTGGAATACCACATCTGGAATACCACTTCGCCCGGCTTGGATGAAGACGTCTCCCAGTAAGTCGAACTTCAGGGGGTTAGTGTTAGGTTTTTTTAAGGTGGGTTTTATTTTTAGGTTAGGGACTTTGGGCGGCAAAAGAGTATTTAATTTAGTAAATGTATTTAGTTATAGTGTAGTGTTAGGTGTTAGCGTAACTTAGGTTAGGTTTTATTTTACAGGTAAATTTGAATTCATTTTAGTTAGGTAGTTATTAAATAGTTAATAACTATTTAATAACTATTCTACCTAGTTAAAATAAATACAAACTTGCCTGTAAAATAAAAATAAATCCTAAGCTAGATACAATGTAGCTATTAGTTATATTGTAGCTATCTTAGGGTTTATTTTACTGGTAAATATTTAGTTTTAAATAGGAATTATTTAGTTTATAGTAATATTTATTTAGATTTATTTATATTATATTTAAGTTAGTGGGTGTTAGGTTTAGGGTTAGACTTAGGTTTAGGGGTTAATAACTTTAATATAGTGGAGGCGACGTTGGGGACGGCAGATTAGGGGTTAATAAATGTAGGTAGGTGGTGTCAATGTTAGGGACAGCAGATTAGGGGTTAATGATATTTAACTAATGTTTGCGAGGTGGGAGTGCGGCGGTTTAGGGGTTAATATGTTTATTATAGTGGTGGTGACGTTGGGGGTGGCAGATTAGGGGTTAATAAGTGTAAGTAGGTGGTGGTGACATTGGGGGCGGCAGATTAGGGGTTAATAAATATAATGTAGGTGTGGCGATGTTGGGGGCAGCAGATTAGGGGTTAATAAGTATAATGTAGGTGTCGGCGATGTCGGGGGGGGCAGATTAGGGGTTAATAAGTGTAGGATTAGGGGTGTTTAGACTCGGGGTTCATGTTAGGGTGTTGGGTGTAGACATAACTTTTACTTTCCCATAGGAATCAATGGGGCTGCGTTAAAGAGTTTTACGCTGCTTTTTTGAAGGTGTTAGACTTTTTCTCAGCTGGCTCTCCCCGTTGATTCCTATGGGGAAATCGTGCATGAGCACGTTACACAAGCTCACCGCTGACTTAAGCAGCGCTGGTACTGGAGTGTGGTAATGAGCAAAATTTTGCTCAACGCTCACTTCTTGCCTTTTAACTCCGGGTTTGTAAAAACCTGTAATACCAGCGCTGCATGTAAGTGAACGTTGAGGGAAAACTGCTTGTTAGCACCTCATAGCCTCTAACGCAAAACTCGTAATCTAGGTGTTAGGTAGCCCAATAATGCACAAGCCACATGAAGTTCAAATACCATTTTGAAAACATTTTTTTTTATTTTTATATTTCAGAAGTTGTTAGTGAAATATTAATTTTAGAGACCTACAGTGAAATTTCAAACAATGGGGCCTAGTTATGATCCTGTGAGTGGACATGATCCGATATAGCGGATCATGTCCACTGTAAATCGATAAATGCCGACAGCATGCGCTCTCAGCATTTATCATTGCACCAGCAGTAATTGTGAACTGCTGGTGCAATTGACAAACGTTTCAATTTTTAAAAAAAAAAAAAAAAATTTTGCTCAAATTACACAAAAAGTGATTCTTATCAACTTTTAACAAACCAGATAACTAGTTTAATACAATTAATACAAAATTAAAAAAATAATTAAAAAAAATAAAAGTATTTTTCTTAATGTAATAAAATATATTATTGTTTTAAGTGCTCCTGGACATTTTAATAAAAAATATTTAAAACTAAGCATATCAAATAGACCTAATATGTAACAATGTGAATGCTTCAGTGGAGTTAAATTAAACATCTCTTCTTCTCCTGGGAGAATGGAAATCTGTAACCTAATTTTTTTAAGCACAGACTGTTATAAGAAGTGTAAAATATATTAGTGAATACAGAGTAGTATCTAAATAGTTATGTTCATATTTGGTGATCTTAAATCCTCAAAATAAAATCAGAAGAATTTACAATAAGTGTCTATTTTTTTTTTCTTTGTAAGAATAATCATGTTAAAATCATGGGAGATCATGTGATCCAGCAGCTAAACTGACCTAAAATGTAAATAATCACTAATTATTTCAAATGCAAGGAGTACATTGCTTTGTATTATATTTAAATAAATTTATTATGCACTTTGTGGAGAATTACTATGAAATTAATAATGTGTAAATAGTTTTTTGTTGTCATTTAATTTTAGTGCATTTATTTATATCAAATTCTCTCTCTCTCTCTCTCTCTCTCTCTCTCTCCGTGTATATATATATATATATATATATATATATATATATATATATAAACACACAGTATATACATACACTTTATTTTGATTGTGTAATGTTTTGTTGATACTCACATATCAGTTACATATTTAATAAATTTGAAAATCCAGCAAGCACATCGAAATTTGTAGGCTAATTGAAAAATACAATTTAAAAGTTGAAACACTACATTGTTTTAGAGCACACATATACAAAGAAATAACTGAATGCTCTGTATTAATTAAACCAAAAATAACAGTTTCTTCAAGTTGTATTCAACAGAATTTTGTACAATTCTTGAAAAGCATCTGAGAACATAAAGTTACTTCAGTAAGCTCAATGTATTAAATTCAAAATGGCTGCTTAGCAACTGTTGAGGAAGTGTAAAAAGTATGCGTTGAAACTACAAACCATGAGACTTTGAGTAAATGATGAGAGCTCATGGACTGATGCTAACCTTTTGAGTCATGCAGAGGTTATTGTAAACCCTCTGGCAAGTGAATCAGATATTTGCAAGTTACTTAACAGATGCTCAGGCCTTGGGAGTCTAAGTTCATATCATATAGCCACTACCTTCATGCCATTAGATCTGAGTCTATGGGGCAGTGTGCTCTATTTCTGTGATTTTTGATATGTGCTGATATATCTTTGTGTCTATCTGTGGAGGTAGCTGATCTGTGTATTTTTATTTTTATTTTTTTCTATTTTTAATTAAATTTTTTGATATTTTTCTTTATTATTTTTTATATATTTCTTTGTTTTCCATGTTTCACCGTTTTCTATATTTTTCTATATTTTCTTATCTTTAGTCGCTATGTTTTACTACTATTTCCCTTTGTCTTTTATGGTTCACTACTATCCCTCTGTGTCTTCTATATTCTTCTTCAGTTTCCCCACAGTGACAGCATGCGAGTGCGAGTGGCTGGATCAGCTAATTGTCTGTTTGTTTTCCCAGCTGACTATACGTGATGACGCATCATGCCCTTTCCCCTGCGGTTGCACGCTGCCACTGTGTAGTCTGTTCAATGTCTCCCTGCCGTTCTCGTATCATTATGGAGCTTTCATTGTTAGGATGTGTACTGTGTGGCTTGAGCTTGGCAGCCTGTCTAGGATCTGCATTTGGGAAGGTAACATGGAGCATCTTATGCTCCACTCTCCTATATTATGTTATAATAATGACATTGCTTATTAGTCCCTCTGTTTTGGTATACGAGTTTGAGGATTTAGCTTAAATTGTTGCTACTAGATGTGATTTTGGTTTGGATGTACCAGCCTGTAAACTACCGCATTAGGGGTGTATATATTTCTTTATATGCTTTAGGTAACTTGTAGATTATTGTTGTCCACAATAAGTGTCCTAGAATTTTAACCTATTTTTTTTGGTGTCACTTAGTTTTTATGCTCTCCTATTGGGTGAGCTTGATGGGTGTGTACTAGACTGTTTAGTATGGTTACTATGACAACCACTTGGCATTTTTTTGTTGTGGGGGTGGGGTTTTGTTTCATTGGTTGTTTGTTTCTATAAATGAATGCATTTCACTGTGTTTCCTTGTCTGAGGAAGGGGATACGGTCCCCAAAACATCACAAATAAAGGCACGTATCTTAAAAGTCCAGTGAGGGCAAGCCATTTGTTCATATTTATATATATATATATATATATATATATATATATATATATATATATATATATATATATATATATATATATATATATATATACTAGTACTAAAGCCCGTGTACACGGGCCATTTTTTGCAGTACAGCGGTCCCACCCCTTGCTCTCTCCCCCCTCTCTTTTGCTCTCTCTTTCCCCCTCTCTTTTGCTTTCTCTCCCCCCTCTCTTTTGCTTTCTCTCCCCCCTCTCCTTTGCTCTCTCTCTCCCCTCTTTTGCACTCTCTCTCCCCTCTTTGGCTCTCTTCCTCCTTTCTTTTGCTCTCTCTCCCCTCTCTTTTGTTCTCTCCTCCCTCTTTCGCTCTCCCCCACCCCCTCTTTGGCTCTCCTCCCCCCTCTTTGGCTCTCCCCCCCTCTTTGGCTCTCTCTCCCCCCCTCTTTGGCTCTCTCCCCTCTTTTGCTCTCTCTCTCCCCCTCTTTGTCTCTCCCCCCCTTTGGCTCTCTCCCCCCCTTTGGCTCTCTCCCCCCCCCCTTTGGCTCTCCCCCCCTCTTTGGCTCTCCCCCCCCCTCTTTGGCTCTCCCCCCCCTCTTTGGCTCTCTCCCCCCTCTTTGGCTCTCCCCCCCTCTTTGGCTCTCTCTCCCCCCTTTTTGGCTCTCTCCCCTCTTTTGCTCTCTCTCCTCTTTGGCTCTCTCTCTCCCCCCTCTTTGGCTCTCCCCCCCCTTTGGCTCTCTCCCCCCCTTTTGGCTCTCCCCCCCCCCTTTCGCTCTCTCCCCCCCTTTGGCTCTCCCCCCCTTTGGCTTCCCCCCCCCCCTCTTTGGCTCTCTCCCCCCCCTCTTTGGCTCTCCCCCCTCTTTGGCTTTCTCTCCCCCCCCCCCCTCTTTGGCTCTCTCTCCCCCCTCTTTGGCTCTCTCTCCCCTCTTTTGCTCTCTCTCCTCTTTGGCTCTCTTTCCTCTTTGGCTTTCTCTCTCCCCCCTCTTTGGCTCTCCCCTCCCCTTTGGCTCTCTCCTCCCCTTTGGCTCTCTCCCCCCCCCCCTCTTTGGCTCTCTCCCCCCTCTTTTGCTCTCTCTCTCCCCTCTTTGGCTCTCTCCCACCTCTTTTGTTCTCTCCCCCCTCTTAGGCTCTCTCCCCCCCTCTTTGGCTCTCTCACCCCCTCTTTGGCTCTCTCCCCCCCCTCTTTGGCTACCCCCCCCTCTTTGGCTCTCCCCCCCTCTTTGGCTCTGCCCCCCCCCTCTTTGGCTCTCTCTCCCCCCTCTTTGGCTCTCTCCCCTCTTTTGCTCTCTCTCCTCTTTGGCTCTCTTTCATCTTTGGCTCTCTCTCTCCCCCCTCTTTGGCTCTCCCCCCTTAGGCTCTCCCCCCCCTTTTGCTCTCTCCCCCCCTCTTTGGCTCTCTCCCCCCCCTCTTTGGCTCTCCCCCCCTCTTTAGCTCTCTCTCCCCCCTCTTTGGCTCTCTCTCCTTTTTGGCTCTTTTCCCTCTTTGGATCTCTCTCTCCCCCCTCTTTGGCTCTCCCCCCCCTTTGGCTCTCTCCCCCCCTTTTGGCTCCCCCCCCCTTTCGCTCTCTCCCCCCCTTTGGCTCCCCCCCCTTTGGCTCCCCCCCCCTCTTTGGCTCTCTCCCCCCCCCTCTTTGGCTCTCCCCCCTCTTTGGCTTTCTCTCCCCCCCCCTCTTTGGCTCTCTCTCCCCCCTCTTTGGCTCTCTCTCCCCTCTTTTGCTCTCTCTCCTCTTTGGCTCTCTTTCCTCTTTGGCTTTCTCTCTCCCCCCTCTTTGGCTCTCCCCTCCCATTTGGCTCTCTCCTCCCCTTAGGCTCTCTCCCCCCCCCCTCTTTGGCTCTCTCCCCCCTCTTTTGCTCTCTCTCTCCCCTCTTTGGCTCTCTCCCACCTCTTTTGTTCTCTCCCCCCTCTTAGGCTCTCTCCCCCCCTCTTTGGCTCTCTCACCCCCTCTTTGGCTCTCCCCCCCCCCCCCTCTTTGGCTCCCCCCCCTCTTTGGCTCTCCCCCCCTCTTTGGCTCTGCCCCCCCCTCTTTGGCTCTCTCTCCCCCCTCTTTGTCTCTCTCCCCTCTTTTGCTCTCTCTCCTCTTTGGCTCTCTTTCCTCTTTGGCTCTCTCTCTCCCCCCTCTTTGGCTCTCCCCCCTTAGGCTCCCCCCCCCTTTAGCTCTCCCCCCCCCTTTTGCTCTCCCCCCCCCCCTCTTTGGCTCTCTCCCCCCCTCTTTGGCTCTCCCCCCCTCTTTAGCTCTCTCTCCCCCCTCTTTGGCTCTCTCTCCTTTTTGGCTCTTTTTCCTCTTTGGCTCTCTCTCTCCCCCCTCTTTGGCTCTCCCCCCCTTTGATTCTCTCCCCCCTTTGGCTCTCTCCCCCCCTCTTTGGTTCTCCCCCCCCTCTTTGGCTCTCTCTCCCCCCTCTTTGGCTCTCCCCCCTCTTTGGCTCTCTCTCCTCTTTGGCTCTCTTTCCTCTTTGGCTCTCTCTCCTCTTTGGCTCTCTTTCCTCTTTGGCTCTCTCTCTCCCCCCTCTTTGGATCTCTCCCCCCCTCTTTGGCCCTTCTCACCCCTCTCCTGCTCTTCTCCCCCCTCTCCTGCTCCTTCTCTGGCTCTGTCTTCATTGAAAGCCTTTGCCTCTCTGGCCACGCCCCCATCGCAGGACCCCGCCCGGCCACGCCCCATCACGGCGACACCTGCCCGGCCATGCCCCTCACGACGCCTGGCCATGCCCCCATCACAACGCTCCCGTCTGCCACAAACAGCTGTGAGGTCTGGGGAGCACGCGGCCGCTTCTCACGCAGCAGACCTCACAGCTGTTGAGTAGCTTGCGCTCCATATCTCTTGCCACAGGCTGTTTCAATCAGCTTACCTCGCGCTCCCCAGACCTCACAGCTGTTTGTGTACCTCGCGCTCCCTATCTCACAGCTGCTTGTATGCTGTGTACCTCGCGCTCCCTATCTCACAGCTGTCACTCACCTCTCCAAGCCGACAATGATTAAGGCCAGGTATGTTTGTCACGTGCAGTCTCTACTGCGCATGACTGCATCTGACAAACATACTTGGCCAATTATTATATAGGATATATATATATATATATATATATATATAAACACACAGTATATACATACACTTTATTTTGATTGTGTAATATTTTGGGGATACTCACATATCAGTTACATATTTAATAAATTTGAAAATCCAGCAAGCACATCGAAATTTGTAGGCTAATTGAAAAATACAATTTAAAAGTTGAAACACTACATTGTTTTAGAGCACACATATACAAAGAAATAACTGAATGCTCTGTATTAATTAAACCAAAAATAACAGTTTCTTCAAGTTGTATTCAACAGAATTTTGTACAATTCTTGAAAAGCATCTGAGAACATAAAGTTACTTCAGTAAGCTCAATGTATTAAATTCAAAATGGCTGCTTAGCAACTGTTGAGGAAGTGTAAAAAGTATGCGTTGAAACTACAAACCATGAGACTTTGAGTAAATGATGAGAGCTCATGGACTGATGCTAACCTTTTGAGTCATGCAGAGGTTATTGTAAACCCTCTGGCAAGTGAATCAGATATTTGCAAGTTACTTAACAGATGCTCAGGCAGTGCTATGCTTGAAAAATGAAGAGCCTTGGGAGTCTAAGTTCATATCATATAGTTTCTATATCTTGAGGCATTCAAGCAATTTAATAAGGCAGTATTCAAGGTGAATGAGAAAATGTTATACTATTTTACAATTTTGACAATTCTCTATGGCTTATTTAATAGATTTTTTTAATGCACATAATAGAGCTTTACAGAGCATGTATTGTTTTCTGTTAGTGATGAGCATAATTTTGTTTACAATAAGCTAATGGCAGAATTCAAAAATCATGTTTAGATTTGGTTGTGGGCTACATAACTTTCATCTGACAGCAAAGCTTTGTAAAGATTTTAGATCACTACTTAAGATCAGAGAACAAGCAAAATAAAAGCTTTTCGCCATTTAAAATTCCTTGATAAAATGAACTGATTTTTCTGACAGTATGGCATAAATCTGCATCGTCTTCACAGAGTAAATTTAAAACCAACTTACAGCAGCATTCGTAAAAACTCAATTTACCGTGAAACATTCCATGCTACAATGTTAAGATAGAGACAGTATTTTCTCTCAAACCAATTTTCCAGAGAGAATGTAAAACCAAATATATGTTAAGAACAGACTTAGACCATAATGTATCCCATAAAAGAGAACTCCTGAGGCAACAATTTCAATACTATTTTAAATGGGTCTTTTAGAAACATTTTACTCTATCCTAAAAACCAAATGCCTGAAATGCTTTACAAACAGTAGTGGTCAACAAAAGACAATTCAAATAAATTAGATTATTTATTTGTTAAAGGGCCACTGTAAGTAAATATTTTCTATGCCTGTTACTAACTAACTACCCCAAATACGCTTTTTATCAATAGCATTTCATTAACATATCTCTACCGTATATCAGAAATCTTGTCTGCAAATTTAATTGTTTTCCAAACCCACTCCGTGGGTATCCTTTGCTCTGTACCAATCTGTTTACAATACCTAGGTTTCAAAATGGCGCTTTAAACACAAAGTTATTGGTTTAAGTATTTTGAACACTCAGTGCTGAAAATAGTGGGCAGGATAACGTGACATCATCGGTGAATAAAAGATATAACTTTTAGAACGTTATGAAACTTAGTTTTGGAGAAAATATACGTCAGTAGGTTTTAATTAATGTTTATTAACTTTAATATGTTAGTTGTTTAGCTTAAAAATTATAACAGAAAGTAATCCTTTAATGAAAACACATGTATCTAAACTTACCTACTATTTACAAATATATCATAACTAAAGATGTCTGGTATTTTGACATTTCTCATAAAGAAATTATTACATTTATTAATTTAATTAAAAATATGTCAGGTGAAAAATGAAAAAAAAAAGTATGAGGAAAGAAAAGAAATATGAACACATGTATTTTTCATCCACAAATAAATCTGAACATCATGTTTCCTTAAAAAGTCTATTACTGAATATTTAATTCACATATACTTTTTTTATTGGGTCTTAAAAATTTAAAGATTAAAACATTTATAAATAGGACACATAGTTAACATGAAAAATGATTTATTTTAGTAAAATGTGTTGATTTCAACCTTTAGTAGCATCAAAAACAAGCAACTAGCAATAATATATGTCATAAATAGTAATAATTAAAAAAGTTTAAAATAATGACAAATACCCTTTTTAATCAATAACATATAACACCCCTCTAGAATACATATTTAGGAAAAGGAAGGAAATTTGCAGGCACATGATAAGTCAGTTAAAATTATATGTGGTCATTATGCATTGAACCCCTAGCACAGAGAATCAGAGACAACTCGGATATAGCAGGAATTAAAGTAGGTGGACAAGAATACAAAATATCATTATTTGCAGACGACATCATCCTCGCAGTCACTAAGCCTTTGTTGTCCCTCCCAATAATATACTCAGAGATAGGTAAATTTGGTTTACTGTCGGGTTACAAAGTAAACGAGAGTAAGTGTGATATCCACTTACCAAAACATACTAAAAAACTGCTAGAGATTAATTTTGCTTTTTCTTGGGCAAAGTCATCTATCAAATATTTAGGTATTCATCTCACAAGCAATGTGCATGCTCTATATAAAGAGAAGTATAACGCTATATTCAAAGAGGTTACAGGTCTATTATCGAAGTGGGCTACACATAAACTCTCATTATATGGTAGAATTATGTCTATAAAAATGACAATATTACCCAAAATCCTCTATTTGTTTAGTTCATTACCGATAAATGTACCAGTAACAGAGTTACAAAGGACACAGAAAGAAATCCTTAATTTTATTTGGCAAGGGAAAAGGGCGAGAATCAACAAGGACATTGTGACCAGACATAAGTCAGGGGGAGGGGTGGGGGTACCAGACTTAATTTCCTATTACTATGCAGCCAGAATGGCTCAAACTATTCAATGGCATAGAACAGCAAATACTCCACAATGGGTCCAACTAGAAACGGATATCATGGAGATAGGCAGATTAGATAGACTACTATGGGCAGATAAACAACATAGACCCAACTCTATAAGACAGTATGTAGCAATGCATCATACCATCCTTTTATGGGATTAACTGACCAAGACTTTTAAACTAATCAATAGCCGATCTAGGGCAACACCCCTAATACCCATCAATTTAATGACAAACTCACAACTACAGGGAAAGTGGGAAAACAAGGGCCTTTATCGCATCGCAGACACTTTGGTTCATAACAAGATAATAACTTTCAAACAATATGAAGAGTTGGGGGACGCAGATAGTAATCTTTGGTTTCATTATTTACAACTCAAATCTAGGGTACAGGAGATAATAGGGAACACAACGAGGCCAAACAACACAATTTATGAGTCATTGTGCTTAACAAAAGAATATAAGAAGGGCATAATTACCTTATTATATCCAATCTTTAATATCAAAGAGGGGGGGGGAAATAGTACCATGATAAAATGGGAAAAATATCTGGGTAGATCCTGGTCAATAGAGACCTGGACTGAAAACATCCAGAGAGGCATTACATTTTCCCCCAACGCAGTGCTAAAAGAAAACTTCTTAAAAGTACTATATAGGTGGTATATTTAACCTACTAGATTGGCCAAGGCGGGGACAGGGAACATCACCATTGCTACAGAGGATGCAATGAAATGGGTACCTACTTACATATGTGGTGGCACTGTGACAGGGTTAAGCGGGTGTGGGATCATGTCTTGGCACTTATAAGTGAAATATTAGAAGCAGATAAAACCCTTTACCCAGAGCAGGCTTTAATACATTTCCCCTTAGAAGGACCTCTAAAGAGGCACTCCAAATTAGTTAATATGATTTGTACTGTCACGCGCTTGTGTATAGCTAAATTTTGGAAAACTGATATCCCATCCTTTGATTATATCGAAAAGAGAAAAGAATATCATTACACTATGTCAAGCGCTACGGCAGAATTATTAAACACTAAAGATCGTTTTATTGATCTTTGGGAACCATAGATTATGTATATTGAAGGGGTAAGGCGGAAAGAGAAGGAAAGGATTGGAGGAAATATAATGTGAGATGTGATATCCAATGTACGTGGTGGAATGTGGTTTGCATATATGATTTATTGAGAAACACTATTTGGAGTAAAATCCCGATAATTGTATTTTGCTTATGACACTTTTACAGACTGAACTAGTTTTGTTAATGAATTTGATTTGTATCAAAATGTTTTATTATGAAAACTCAATAAAAATTATTTAAAAAAAAAATTATATGTGGTCAGTCACAATCCTTTAGAAAAGTTTGTCCAGGCTGAACATGGGAGTTCCAAGGGTATATCTGAAGCTCTCTCCCAATCCTCATAATATCCTCTAATCTTCAGTTTAATTAAAAGCATTTCTGGTTAATTTTTATTTGCTGCAAACTAAGAATTTATATCAGTGCAAGGTGGCCCCCTGTTAAATTCACTCTCCCCTGTGAGATTCTGTATCACAGAGAAACATTACTTTCTATGGAATGCATCTCTCAACACTGAGAGGCTTCCAGGTTCCGTCCCTTTTCTTAGAGAATTCAGCGAGTTCAGCCTCTGTGTAGACTATTGCACTATAATTTCTCTGCAATCTGGAGAATATTTTATAAATGATCAAAAATATTGAAGCTCTCTGGGATACAGAATCTCACAGGGGATATTGAAGTTAACAGGTGTGCATCTGACACTGATATACATTCTCAGTTTGCAGCAAATACAAACTACACTGAAATGATTTTACTACAATTAAAAGGACAGTTTACTCAAAAAATGTGTCAGCTTTGATTTGTTCCAAATGATCCACTTTACCTGCTGGAGTGTATTAAATTGCTTACAAATATTTCCACTACCCTTATATTGGCATATGAAATAGTTTATTTAGCCTGTGGTATCTCCACCCATCCTGAAAGTTTTTGGCCTCAAGGACAAGCTGTGTTAACACAGACAGTAAAAGAGATTACACTCCCAATGGGTTATAGAAGAGATAAGGTAATACAATGTTAATTTTCCATTGTTCTCTCAAAGTATTGGTGATGGTTTATGGACAGATAAAAGATAAAGAAGGAGGTATATGTACACAATGTGATAAAGTAATGAGATCTGATTATTCCTACAAACTCATTTTATTAGGTTGTGGCTTCAAAACACAAAATCAGCTAATTCATATACTCAAATAAGC
The DNA here is from genome assembly GCF_027579735.1 of Bombina bombina. Lineage (NCBI taxonomy): Eukaryota > Metazoa > Chordata > Amphibia > Anura > Bombinatoridae > Bombina > Bombina bombina. The sequence goes on along the minus strand of NC_069502.1, from coordinate 1,063,470,422 downwards.
ATTAAAAAAGCAAATATCATACATTTTATACTCTGCAGCTGGTAAAAAAAGTAATTAGAAACACATTAAGGGAAAAATTATTTTACAGTATACTGTCCCTTTAAATTTGCATTTCCTTATAGTTTAGTATACATTACTTTTCTGTCAGTTAAATAAAATGTATTGTGAATGTTAAGCAAACTTTACCTGCATACAGCATGCAAGGACAATTAGTAAGATTTAAAGGTGTAAAATGCTTAGAACATATCATGAGAATTATCATGAGAAGACAGACCCTGGAAACTCCCCTGTCCCCCCATTTGTTTAAACTGTCAGTTTTATTTTACATTAAAAAAAAACACAAAGTGCAATGTAATTTGTAAAATATACACATAAATATACAAAGTATGATACAAATTTTTTAAAGTTACTCAAAAAACTGTCAAAGTATAATCAAAATCTGTAAAATCGTAATTCTAAATACATTGCTGTATACAGAATTTAGATCCTTTTTTTACCCTATGAGCTCTACAAAATCTATCGATATGCTGTAAGGATAATTACCCCTCTGTATTTTCCATACTGTTTTAGTCTGTATGATTTACCCTGGCTTTAAGACATTAGTTGTATGAACAGTGAACATACATAACTTGTATGAGATACTGTATACTATAATGGAGCATATATGATATATAACCTCCAGTGTATAAGTACATATCGTACAGCTTCCTGTTTCTCTATTATGTCTTTTCCAAATATCCAGTATCCTTTCAAATGTATGTACAATTATCTGGATCATCTGTAAATAGAGAATTAGTTCTAAATTTATTGCAAAAGTCGGTTGCTGCAAGTAGTTTATGCAGCCATGTTCCTGTCAATGTAAATATAAGTGTAATGTAGACGTGTTTATTTTAACCAATATGAGTTGCTATATTGGTTTTAAAAAGGTGTAAGGTACACAGGTGCTTTAAGGTCTATGATTAAGGCTCATGCCAAAACACGTAAGTCCGTTTCTTAGCCTATGTTTGCTTCAAGGTGGATAAAGTGCTTTTAATCAATGGAATAAAGATATGGGTTTAAAGGATTATCCGTGATAATTTTTTCTTTGTACACTTATACTATACGGAGTGAGGTCTCTGTGGTTGAATAAACGGATCCTAGCTGTATTGCCTTAGCTGTTTTGCGCTGAAAGGAGTGGGAGGAGTCGACCTATGGAGCACCAGAATCAGTCTTCAGGAACTACACGCTGAGATCGTGGCAAGCAAAGAAGGGGCTTGAGGTGTTTGGAATTCACCCCCCTAGCTGTTAAGTCCCCGGTAAGTCTTTAAGCAGTGGTGGTAGCCACGAAAAGCTGAACATTTACGTAAGGAACCAGAGGATGTGTGTGAGTGCTACATAAGGTCTGTACCACATATATATGGTTTTATGACTCTCTCTACTTATATTGCGCTATTTAATGTCTGCACTGCCTGGTGTTTGGCCTAAAACCACTCTTTTGTATTGCAAAGAATTAGATGGATTAAAATACAAAATAGAAAGTGCAAAGCCCACATGTAATACATCTTAAAGGATATAATCTGAAGTTTAAAGTAATATAAAATACAAAACAAAATTAGTACATTTAACAAAACTCTCATGTTATGAAGTTCTAGACTGCTCTGTGCTTGTCCTTCATTCACAGAAATGGCGGGAAAGACCCTTATAGTATAGCAATTTCTGTCTTTCTAGAATCTTGCAGTGCTGGAGGATCATTTTAGATCATCTCATCTGAGCAGAGACCTTTAGATCATTAGGCCATAGGAGATTCTTACTCTATGAGGGGAATATTATTGGCTGGGTAAGTTATAAAACTTTAGAATGCCCTAAACATAATTTTACATCGTGGGCTCAATTTATGAAGCTGGCTTGGCACCTTTGGAGTACTTGTGGGGCAGATTTACTCATTGAAGCATGCAACTGCAAGTTAAGATTCAGCAGTTGTAAATCATTCAGACTGGTTGCGCAAGAGCAGGGGGTGGAGTTACACAAGTATTTGGGGGCCTACATGTTCTGTACTCTATGATGTCTAGTAGAGAAAATCAAAATCAAAATCTGAACTAGGGAATGCAGACATTAATAGGCTAGTGTTAAAAAGTCAATTTATTATTACAGACACCACCAAGGACATGATTAATGAAAAGCTATGGAGTGTTTGATTAAACTGTACTGAGGGGCATCAACAGTATAAATCCAACCCTGACAGATATAAACAAATATTATTATTGAGAGACCATCTGTCACAAAACATAATAATGCTGATTACTCTGGAATAAGTATTATGTTAATTAATTTAAAGAGTGCCAACAGATTCTAAAGTGATATATACACAGCCATAATATGCAAACATTACCATTTAAAAGTGGGAAATTATGGACAATATAAGGGCCAGATTACGAGTGGTGCGCTAACAGTTGAGCACAAGCAAAATCGTTTTTATAACGGTTATTTGTGTGCATCAGAAGTAACACGTGAAATACAAATTGAAAGTAAATGTGATTACAGTGGCGGAACTGAGAATTAGACAAGAATTAAACAAGATTTGAAGAAGATTTGAGGCAAGCAAAATATTTTCATTTCAAACACAGTATTTTTTTATTTTTGTTTTTGCACTTAATGTTCTGCTATGTTTTCAGGATTGCTTTTCCTTTTAACGGTCTCATGCCTATTCCACAAGCAGGCTCACATGCTCATACCTTACCCTTTTCCACATGCAGTTTATATTGGCCCCTCTCTCCATTATTCTTTATACCTTAACTCTCATGAACTACTTTCTATGTTAAAATCTATATCAATAAACTGCACCACCTCACAGAAATACCCCCACTACTATAAATCTCATTCTTACCTACTCTAACTTTCCATCTTGCTGCTATTAGCATCAGGCGACATCTCTCCAAATCCTGGGCCCACCCTCATTACCACCATTACCCAATCACGCACTTCTTATAGAAACTTTAATAAAAGCAACACACATAACCTAATTTCCATCCAATGCATCCCATACGCACAAACACTCCTTTCACTTGTGTACTGTGGAACTCTCGTTCAGTCTGCAACAAGCTTACAACCATCCATGACCTGTTTATATCAAATGCTTTCATTTACCAAAACCTGGATATCTTTTTCTGACACCGTTTCCATTGCTGCTCTCACACATGGTGGTCTCCACTTTAGCCATACCCCGAGACCAGGTGTGAAACATTGCGGCGGTGTTGGGATCCTTCTCTCCCCCTCCTGCACTTATCAGTACCTACCTCCAATCCCATCTCTCTCCTTCTCCTCCTTTGAAGTCCACTGTATTCACCTGTTCTCCCCCTTCTGTCTCAGAGTGGCAGTCATTTATCGCCCTCCTGGACCGACCTCCCAATTCCTTGACAATTTTGCCACCTGGCTTCCTCACTTCTCTCTACAAATATACCAACCATAATACTTGGGGACTTCAACATTCCCATTGACAACTCATCTGCCCCTGCTGCCTCTAAACTTCTTTCACTAACATCCTCTTTTGGTCTCTCACAATCCACCCTATTCCCTACTCACCATGATGGACACTCCATCGACCTCGTATTTTCCTATCTCTGCTCTATATCTGACCTAGCCTGTCGCCCTTTTCCCATTTCAGACTATTACCTGGTCACCTATAATATTAATGCAACAGCTAAACCCACTTCTCCATCCTGCCCCCGCACCTGTAGAAATCTACACACTATGGATCTGCTCCTATTTTCAAAAATAATTCAAGATCTCCTCCCTCACACTTCCACTATAACCTCCCCTGATCTTGCTACAGCCCCCAAAAACAAAACTCTCTCCTCGGCAATAGACACACTTGCCCCTCCCCAACTGTGCAAAACATCACACTGTCCCTGGCACTCTCAGCAAACACGCTATATGCAAAAATCCTCCCGTACTGCTGAGCATGCCTGGAGAAAAACTCTGAACCTGATTTCATACACTATAAGTTTATTCTTCATTCATACACGTCTGCCCTTCATTTAGCCAAATAAACCTACTTCTCTTCTCTCATATCTACTCTTTCCTCAAACCCTGTCTTTATTTCTCAAGACCTGGCAGACTACTTTTTAAACAAAACACGTACTATCCAAAACAACATCCCAACACCAACCTGCAAACTTCCAACAACAGGCCCAGTTACTCCCTCTGCCACCCTCTGCATTTTCTATCCATTTTCCATTCAGCCACTGAAAATGAAGTCTCTTCACTACTATCTTCCTCTCGCCTCACTACCTGCCCACTCGACTCTATCCCTTCCCATCTAATGCCCACCCTGTCTTCCACCCTCACTCCTGCTCTCACTCACATCTTCAACCTATATCTCTCTACCGGTTCATTTCCATCTTCTTTCAAACATGCAAAGGTCACTCCCATACTCAAAAAAACCCTAACTCTCCTGAAAGCTACCGCCCCATATCACTGCTTCCACTAACATCAAAACTCCTTGAAAAACTAGTTAACAATCGCCTAACCCACTTCCTGTCCACCAACTCCTTGCTTGATCCCCTGCAAACTGGATTCCGCCCCAAACACTCAACTGAGACTGCCCTTACCAAGGTTACTAACAATCTTCTTTCTGCTAAAAGTAATGGCCACCACTAAATACTCATCTTACTTGACCTCTCAGCTGCCTTCGACACAGTTGAACACCCCCTCCTCCTGCAGACCTCTAGCTCTTTTGGCCTCTGTGATACTGTTCTTTCTTGGATTCACTCTTATCTTTCTCACAGGTCTTTTTCTGTGTCATTTGCTGGTGACTCCCCCTGTCCAATGCCTCTGTCTGTTGGATTACCTCAAGGATCTGTTCTGGGTCCTCTAATCTTCTCCATGTATACTTCTTCACTGAGTAAACTTATCAAAAGTTATGGCTTCAAATACCACCTCTATGCTGATGACACCCAGATCTACCTCTCCACCCCCGCTCTCTCTCCCTCTGTCCTTTCTCATGTCAGTGACTGCTTATCTGTTATTTCTTCCTGGATGGCCTCTCACCACCTAAAGATTAACATGCCCAAGACTGAGCTCCTGCTTATTCTCCCCTCAAGCTCTATGCCAACTTCTGACTTTTCTATCTCTGTTGATGGCATCTCCACCTCCCCATCGCCCCAAGTCCGCTGCCTCAGAGTTACACTTGACTCAAATCTATCCTTCGTCCACCATATCTTGCTTTCTTCATCCTGCTGCAAGCACCTATGCAATATTTCCAAGATTCGCCCTTTTCTGAGCACTAACATCACAAAGCAAATAATCCACTCCCTTATTTTCCGACTTGACTACTGCAATAACTTACTTACTGGCCTTCCTCTTTCCTGCCTCTCCCCCCTTTAATCCATCCTAAATGCCTCTGCCAGGCTAATCCACATTTCCCGTCGCTCTGTATCTGCTGCACCTCTCTGTGAGTCCCTTCATTGGCTCCCCATTCACAGCAGAATTAAATTCAAAATTTTCACCCTTTCATACAAAGCTCTCACCAACGCCGCTCCCCACTACCTATCCTCTCTAATCAACAAGTATACTCCAGCCCCCCCACTAAGATCCAATAATGACTTGCTCCTTGCATCTTTGACTATCACTTCTTCCCCTTCTAGACTGCAGGACTTCTGTCATGCAGTACCTACCCTCTGGAACACTCTCCCTCGTCCTGTCAGGCTTTCACTTAATCTTTCTTCTTTTAAATGCTCCCTGAAGCCCTTTTTTGTTCAGATAAGCCTAACACCCAACTCAATAATAAATTAATTTCACTTACCTAACATTTCCCTCATCTAACTCTGCATTAACATCTTTCTCAATCTTGCAGTCCTCACCTCCTGCTTCTCAACTTCCTACCCTTCTAGATTGTAAGTTCCCATGGGAATAGGGCCCTTAATTCCTCCTGTATGTGTTTGTAAATTTTTGTCTTGTCTCTTGCAATTTTTATAACATTGTTTTATTTAAATTAATTGTACCCATGAACAGCGCTGCGGAATATGTTGGTGCTTTATAAATAAAGTATAATAATAATAATTTCTTGTGCGCAACTGAATTTAACTCATGTCAGTATAATGCAACCTCAGAGCTATGGTTACATCAAAAGTCATAACATTTAAAAGTACAGTTACACTCATAAAACTATCTAATAAAAATTAATTAAAAAATGATTGCATAAAAAAATTATAAGGGGCTCAAAAATATGAGGTTTCAGGCGTTATAGTAAAAAAGGACTGCGAAGGGCTTTAACGTAGAGATACACACATACACATGTCAAAAAATAATAATATATATACGTAGCTCAACTGCAGTACTCTGACAAATTTGCTTTTGCCTTAAACTGCTTTTAACTGCTGTTACTAACTGTTGAATAAAATCGTGTTGCTTTGAGCTCTGGCCGGACTTTTCTTTTTCTTTCCTATATATACATACGCATACATACATTAAATTGGTAGATCCAAGCACTCACAGTTAAGTTTAATGTCAGGGTGCTCTCTAAAGTGGTACTATAGTATAATCTTGAAATGAAGAGGCACTCTCAGGACTTTAGTTAATGATCCTTTAACTCTTTATTTTAATGTCAGATCGAAGTTTCGGTCCATACAAGGACCTTTATCAAGAACAATTTATTATCTTAGAAATATTTCTTTGCTCTGCTTAAAGTACTTTATGTTCAATGCAATACTCTTGCTATTTTTGTATCTATCTATCTATCTATCTATCTATCTATCTATCTATCATCTATCTATCTTTATGTGTACATATGTATTTATATGTGTGTGTATATATATATATATATATATATATATATATATATATATATGTATATAATCTATACCTATATATAATGACCTCCATATATAGGTATATATATATATATACAGTATATATATATATATATATATATATATATATATATATATATATATATATATATATATATATTGTACCACAATACCATCAGATATATGTAGACATATGTATTTATGAATAAATAGAACATATGAACATATTGTGTTATGTGAAGAACAATGGAATGTGACATATTTATATTTTCATGTCGGGTTGGCGAACTTGACAAAAAACTATTGAGTTTGTGCATGTGTAGGGTGTTAGTTTTTCTCCCACTTTTTACACTCCATTTACTTCTATGGGGGAATATGTTATCGCAATATTCAAAGTTCGGCTTTTTGAGTGTATCGGGTTAGCAAGTGAGAGAAAACTTTTTACTTTCAACTTTTAAGAGAAGTGTTACCCGACACGTGCAAAATGCTTACTTTTAGAAGAGTTAACATGCAAGCGGGAGCAATAAATAATGATTCATTCCTAATCTAGCCCTAGATAGGTAGAAGGCCCTTCCAAGAGTTGACAACTGTTGTAGATCACCTTACAAGAAAGTGTTCTACAGGACAATTAGACTAGTAAGCTTAAGCAAGGGCAAGGGACTAAAGAAATAAGGAGAGGAACAGGGGTAAAAAAAGGTTAGCATAGATTGCATGCATCCATGAATAGTAGAGTCTTTAAGAAACATTTAATATTTTAAAAGCTAGTGGTGAGTCTTGTGAATCAGTATGAAGTGGTTTACAAGACTGGGGTCAATTTGGAGACGTCCAGTAGACAGGTATGTGAGGAAAGAATATGGTCATAGGCAAGAGCAACAGGGTCGTGTGGGAAAGTATTTGAAGATAGGGGCAGAGATATAGCAGGGAGCAAAGTGGTGCAGCAGGTGAAGATACTACTACTACTAATAATAATAATAATAATAATAAACAATATGAATGAAACAAAAGCCTTTTGCACAATGCTATACAAAAATTATGAAATAATGATGATAATAATAATAATAATAACATGATTACACCCAATACTTTACAGAAGCTAAAATACTTTAATAAAACTAATTTTTTACTTTTATATATTCAATATAAAAAAAAATAACAACAAAAAATAACATATTATTCTTACTGCTAATATTTGCTTTGACTACATTATTATATCTAGCATTTATTTAAGACAAGCAGACACATGGCGTAAAAGTTATTTCTATGGCATCTAGAGCAGTGGTTGCCAACCGCGGTCCTCAAGGACCCCCAACAGTCCTGGTTTTCATTATAGCTAAACCAGTGCACAGGTGAAGTAATCAGCTGATCTGTAACCAACCTGCTCTCATCCATCAGCTGATTATTTCACCTGTGCACTGGTTCAGCTATAATGAAAACCAGGACTGTTGGGGGTCCTTGAGGACCGCAGTTGGCAACCACTGATCTAGAGTGTGACATTTTCAATGAATATGAACTGACTGATTAATAGTATACTCATTATAGCACAAGGTCATCTGGAGAAGAAAATAGCTATACATTGGCATCAATTAAAGCAAAAGATTTATTTTAGTTGGGTACATGGTAAAGCTTTCCTGAATGGATATAATTTTAAAGACTCTTTACATAATTAAAGGAATCAGAGTGGGCTTCTACAACATGTTCCTTACATCTGTCTATATCTTGTAAGATTGTTGGTTTAGTAACCTTATGTTATGAACATTGTCTCCAAATAAAAAAAATACATATAGGTCTTAGGAGTTCTTGATGTACTTTGACATGATCCTATAAAAATATCCCAGCAGCAGAGAACCTTAATTGCTTTCTGTTGCTGAGAAACTAATTAATAATACACACTAGAGACAAGAGAGGATTGAATTTGGTTGTTATATTTTTAATTGTGAAGAAAGGATTAAACTGATTGATTTTCTTCTTTGCACAAGAGAGATCATAATGTAATTTTCAATATGTGCATTAGCCCTTAAACATCATTTTTTAGGCTGTTCTAAGAATATTTGCATAATCTAGGAAGTATTAATGGTGAATTATGAAAGTACATACAGTATATAACAAACAAAGTTGAATTGTGTTTGTCAAACATAGTGTGCTGCAGAAATATAATTGTACCAATGGAAAATAAATAGTAGATCCACCTAGAACAAAGGTTGGCAAACCTTTGTGAAAGTATGTGGCCAAATCCTCAAAAATAGGCTCTATGACACTAGTAGTGGGCATGGGCAGAACTGCATGTCATGTGCCAGTAATACATGTTTGCATGCTGTGCCATCTTGATATAGTGTGCCAAGGTTGTTCATTACTAACCTAGACTGTCAAAAACATAAGGGTATATTTCCAAAGAACACAAAAAAATGCTTTATTAAAAAATACTAAATAAATAATAAAATATAATTTATAAATAATTTATTGAAATTATATATTTACATTTAGCCACCAATCAGCAAGCGCTACCCAGGTGATGAAAAAAAATGGGCCCGCTCCTAAGCTTACATTCCTGCTTTTCAAATAAAGATACCAAGACCCTAAATATAAATGGTATAGGGTTAACAGTATTACCTGTTTAAAATGAAAAAAAAAATGCATACATTGAAAATAGAATGGTATGTATGGGAATCTGTAGCATAAGCCAAAGTTGTATTGTGTCTGCAGCAAATGATAGTGCTTAACAGTGTCCATTTTAGTATTTTCAATATAAAACCATTGTTGTAACACACTTCTGCAAAACCAGACTTTTTTTTTTTTTCAATTTATGGTACTGATTGCAATCAACAGAAAATAACAATTAAAGTCTATGGGAATTTTTGTAGATACATCATTTGATAAGCTTTAGTCAGAATCTTGTAACTTCTAATTTCAGATCATTAGAAATTGGTTAAAGTTTGGTCTTGTTTTTTTTAATTAATTAATACATCTTTTCTTTTTTTCTTTTTCTCAAATTACTCATCTCCCTTCACTTTTTCCAACCTATAGCTTTTTCTAGACATTTGATCAATGTGCAGCAAACATACATATGTTATACTGAGCAGTTTTCATTCTGAGATGAGTAACAACATTGAGATTAATGGAAAAAAACACATTTAGCAAATACATTATTGTTTTTCTGGTGTAATAAAGGGTAAAAGACATTTTAAAACATATTAAACATTAATGATGAAATTTCATGCTTAGTGTGTGTCTCTTTGCAACAATGCTGAAAATAATTACATGAACTCTGTTAAATGTATCAATTGTAATCAAGTTAGATGAAAGATACTTGACATTACTAAATGTTCGGCTACCATGGAGAATTAACATAAAGAATGTAATAAAGACTCATATTTGTTTTTAACATAACCTTTGTCATCTTTTCCAGGTAATACCATGATTAAAATGTATCATAAAAAAATAAAAATTTGATATTCTTTAATTTTTTTTTCTCAGGTGATTACTTTATGTTAGCATTAAATATCTTTTTAAAAATGTGAAATATACTGGTGATATGTGAAATTAAACGGACAATGGAGTTAACATTTTTACAATATAATTTTTTTTTGTTTTATTTTGTTTTTTTAAACCTCATATTTGTGCCTTAAAAAAACGGCTAGATTACGAGTATTGCGTTAGAGACTATGCGGTGCTAACAATCAGTTTTCTCTCACCGCTCACTTACCTGCAAACCCGTTCAAGACAAGAAGTGAGCGTTGAGCAAAATTTTGCTCATTACCGCACTCCAATACCAGCGCTGCTTAAGTCAGTGGTGAGCTGGTCGTACGTGCTCGTGCACGATTTCCCCATAGGAATCAACTGGGAGAGCCGGCTGAGAAAAAGTCTAACACCTGCGAAAAAGCAGTGTAAAACTCCTTAACGCAGCCCCATTTATTCCTATGGGGAAATAAAATGTATGTCTACACCTAACACCCTAACATGAACCCCGAGTCTAAACACCCCTAATTTTATACTTATTAACCCCTAATATGCCACCCCCAACATTGCCGACACCTGCATTATATTTATTAATCCCCTGATCTGCTACTCCGGACACCGCCGCCACCTACATTATACTTATGAACCCCTAATCTGCTGCCCCCAACATCGCCGTCACCTACATTATATTTAATAACCCCTAATCTGCCACCCCAATGTCGCCGCCACCTACCTACACTTATTAACCCCTAATCTGCCGCCCCCAACGTCGCCGCCACTATAATAAACATATTAACCCCTAAACCGCCGCACTCCCGCCTCGCAAACATTAGTTAAATATTATTAACCCCTAATCTGCCATCCCTAGCATTGCCACCTACCTACATTTATTAACTCCTAATCTGCCGCCCCCAACGTCGCCGCCACTATACTAAATGTATTAACCCCTAAACCTAAGTCTAACCCTTACCCTAACACCCCCTAACTTAAATATAATTTAAATAAATCTAAATAAAATTCATATCATTAACTATATTATTCCTATTTAAAACTAAATACTTACCTGTAAAATAAACCCTAAGATAGCTACAATGTAATTAATAATTAAATTGTAGCTATTTTAGGAATTATATTTATTTTACAGGTAACTTTGTATTTATTTTAACTAGGTAGAATCGTTACTAAATAGTTATTAACTATTTAATAACTACCTAGCTAAAATAAATACAAAAGTACCTGTAAAATAAAACCTAACCTAACCTAATTAAATACAATTACCTAAATTAAATTAAATTAAATTAGCTAAAGTACAAAAAATTATAAAAAATTACAAGATATTTAAACTAATTTCACCTAATCTAATAGCCTTATCAAAATAAAAAAATCCCCCCCAAAAAAAACCCTAGCCTAAACTAAACTACTAATAGCCCTTAAAAGGGCCTTTTTGCAGGGCATTGCCCCAAAGTAATCAGCTCTTTTACCTGTAAAAAAAAATACAAACAACTCCCCCAACAATAAAACCCACCACCCACACAACCAACTCCCCAAATAAAACCCTAACTTAAAAAACCTAAGCTCCCCATTGCCCTGAAAAGGGCATTTGGATGGGCATTGCCCTTAAAAGGGCAGTTAGCTCTTTTGAGGCCCAAAGTCCCTAACCTAAAAATAAAACCCACCCAATACACCCTTAAAAAAACCTAACACTAACCCCCTTAAGATCGACTTACTGTTCTGAATATCCGACATCCATGCTCAAGGAAGCGGCAGAAGTCTTCATCCAACTGGTTTGAAGTCCTCAACGAAGCCGGGAAAAGTCTTCATCCAAGCCGGGGGCAAAGTAGTCCTTCAGACGGGCAGAAGTCTTCATCCAGACGGCATCTTCTATCTTCATACATCCGACGCAGAGCGGCTCCATCTTCAAGACATCCGACACGGAGCATCCTCTTCATCCAACGGACTAACGACGAATGAAGGTACCTTTAAGTGATGTCATCCAAGATGGCGTCCCTTAGATTCCGATTGGCTGGTAGAATTCTATCAGCCAATCGGAATCAAGGTAGAAAAAATCCTATTGGCTGATGCAATCAGCCAATAGGATTGAGCTTGCATTCTATTGGCTGTTCCAATCAGCCAATAGAATACAAGCTCAATCCTATTGACTGATTGGATCAGCTAATAGGATTGAACTTCGGATGAACGTCGGATGAAGAGGATGCTCCACGTTGGATGTCTTGAAGACGGACCTGCTCCTCATCGGATGGATGAAGATAGAAGATGCTGTCTGGATGAAGACTTCTGCCCGTCTGGAGAACCACTTCCCCCGGCTTGGATGAAGACTTCTCCCGGTATCGTTGAGGACTTCGGCCCGGTTGGATGAAGACTTCTGACGCTTCTTTGAGGATGGATGTTGGATCTTCAGAACTGTAAGTCGATCTTCAGGGGGTTAGTGTTAGTTTTTTAAGGGTGTATTGGGTGGGTTTTAGTTTTAGGCTAGAGTTTGGGCCTGCAAAAGAGCTAACTGCCCTTTTAAGGGCAATGCCCATCCAAATGCCCTTTTCAGGGCAATGGGGAGCTTAGGTTTTTTTAGATAGTATTTTATTTGGGGGGTTGTTTGTGTGGGTGGTGGGTTTTACTGTTGGGGGGGTTGTTTGTATTTTTTTTTTACAGGTAATAAAGCTGATTACTTTGGTGCAATGCCCCGCAAAAGGACCTTTTAAGGGCTATTGGTAGTTTAGTTTAGGCTAGGTTTTTTTTTATTTTGGGGGGGCTTATTTTATTTTGATAGGGCTATTAGATTAGGTGTAATTAGTTTAAATATCTGTAATTTGTTTATTATTTTCTGTAATTTAGTGTTTTTTTTTACTTTAGCTAATTTAATTTATTTAATTGTATTTAATTTAGTAAATGTATTTAATTATAGTGTAGTGTTAGGTGTTATTGTAACTTAGGTTAGGTTTTGTTTTACAGGTACTTTTGTATTTATTTTAGCTAGGTAGTTATTAAATAGTTAATAACTATTTAATAACTATTTTACCTGGTTAAAATAAATACAAACTTGCCTGTAAAATAAAAATAAACCCTAAGCTAGCTACAATGTAACTATTAGTTATATTGTAGCTAGCTTAGGGTTTAATTTACAGGTAAGTATTTAGTTTTAAATAGGAATAATGTAGTTAATGATAGTAATTTTATTTAGATTTATTTAAATTATATTTAAGTTAGGGGGTGTTAGACTTAGATTTTGGGGTTAATACATTTAGTATAGTGGCAGCAACGCTGGGGGCGACAGATTAGGAGTTAATAAATGTAGGTAGGTGGCGATGCTAGGGATGGCAGATTAGGGGTTAATAATATTTAACTAATGTTTGCGAGGCGGGAGTGCGGCGGTTTAGGGGTTAATATGTTTATTATAGTGGCGGCGACGTTGGGGGCGGCAGATTAGGGGTCAATAAGTGTAGGTAGGTGGCGGCGACATTGGGGGCGGCAGATTAGGGGTTATTAAATATAATGTAGGTGGCGGCGATGTTGGGGGCAGCAGATTAGGGGTTCATAAGTATAATGTAGGTGGCGGCGGTGTCCGGAGCAGCAGATCAGGGGATTAATAAATATAATGCAGGTGTCGGCAATGTTGGGGGTGGCATATTAGGGGTTAATAAGTATAAAATTAGGGGTGTTTAGACTCGGGGTTCATGTTAGGGTGTTAGGTGTAGACATACATTTTATTTCCCCATAGGAATAAATGGGGCTGCGTTAAGGAGTTTTACACTGCTTTTTCGCAGGTGTTAGACTTTTTCTCAGCCGGCTCTCTGTTAGGGATGGCAGATTAGGGGTTAATAATATTTAACTAATGTTTTCGAGGTGGGAGTGTGGCAGTTTAGGGGTTAATATGTTTATTATAGTGTCGGCGACGTAGGGGGCGGCAGATTAGGAGTTAATAAGTGTAAGTAGGTTGCGGCAACAAGGGGAATGAATATAATGTAGGTGTGGCGATGTTGGGCACAGCGGTGCCCGGAGCGGCAGATTAGGGGTTAATAATTTTATTATAGTGCTTGCGATGCGGGAGGGCCTCGGTTTAGAGGTTAATAGATAGTTTATGGGTGTTAGTGTACTTTTTAGCACTTTAGTTATGAGTTTTATGTTACGGCGTTGTACCAAAAAACTCCTAACTACTGACTTTTAAATGCGTTAGGACTCTTGACAGGGTAGGGTGTACCGCTCACTTTTTGGCCTATCAGGACAGACTCGTAAAACCGGCGCAATGGAAGTCCCTTAGAAAAAGACTTTACGAAATTTACGTAAGTCGTTTTGCGGTAAGGCCAAAGAAGTGTGTGGTGACCCTAAACCTTCAAGACTCGTAATAGCAGCGGGCATAAAAAAAGCAGCGTTAGGACCTCTGTCTTAACGCTGCTTTTTTACCTTAACGCACAACTCGTTATCTAGCCGTATATTTTGAATGTGTTTAAATGCTGCTATTAATGAAAGACATTTTTTTATTACAATGTCCCTTGTGATATTAAACGAGAATTCAATATAATTTATTTTAAATAGTCAGGTTTGAAAACAGAGATGGATCAATATGAATGTTGGTTGAGCAAATCAAAGCATTGTAAATATTCACAGAGCATGCCAAGTCAGATTTTTTTTTATATATATTATAGAATACTAAAAAATGCATAAACACCAGAAATTACCAAGCCCCAGGTTTTTTATATCTACCTAACAATAAAATATGATTTATTTTATGTAATCTCTAGACAAATTAAACTTTACAGCATTTGAATGTTCCAACAATGTCTTATTTTCTACTTTTTGTATTATATAAGTATGAATATCAGTGTTTCTAATAGGGTTACTCTATTGGTGTCAACATGACTCACAAAGTATTAAATATAATAGAAGGAAAAAATGGTAGTCATGGTAATGGCATGATTAGAGCGTTTGAGTCTTGTTAAAGCTTTAAATAATGTGTTTGTGTGTGTGTGTGTGTGAGTGTATATATGTAGTTATGTGCGTGTTTATATGTATTTGTGTGTGTATGTCTGTGTATGCATGTGTGTTTCTATGTGTATGTATGTGTGTGTGTATGTACTGTATGTGTGTATGTATGTGTGTGTATATGTGTGTGCGTATGTGTATTTGTTTGTGTGCATGTATGTGTATGTCTGTGCATGTGTGTATGTGTATTTGTGTTTTTGTGTGTAAGAATGTGTGTGCATGTATGTGTGTGTATGTATGTGTGTATGTATGTGTGTATGTATGTGAATGTATGTGTATTTGTGTGTGTATGTATGTGTGCATGTGTTTATGTGTATTTGTATATGTATGTGTGTGCATGGGTGTGTGTGAATTTGTGTGTGTGTATGTGTGTGTGTATGTGTGTGTGTGTTTGTGTGTGAAATACAATTGGATGATAAGGTTACATCATTAGAAAGAAATATGCATTTTGATATGATATATGTAATATAAACTAATTGCAATTGATTAAAGAAGTTTTGTCTACTTATTTATGGAATTATAAGATTCATTTAAAATATTGCAAAAGCAGATAGATTGCATATTAGTTTATTAACACTTCCATAATAACCATCACTTCTATGTAATTTTCTGATACCATTATTTCATTATTATTAAAAAAGGTTAGTGTTTTGTTTTTATGTTTGAAACTAACATAAAATTAGTGTTACATAAAAAGCATCCATTAGCATGCTATAGCAAACATTGTTTAGATGTGGGGTTCAAAATGCCTTTATAGGGACACATTTCATCAACATGAATCTCCAACTGAACTCAAGATGGAAAGGACGGAATATTAAGAAGTAGACTAAAGCCAGGTTGCATATTGATCAAAGATTTATCCTAATACAAATAGCTAAGCTAGTGTATATGACCTTTATCTGCTAACTTTCTTTATAGTTAGATTTTTACCTAACTATACTAAGGCTCTGGTGTAAAGCTAGCAAATACAGGTTTCAATCATTCAATCATTACTAGAGTGTTAGGGAACTGTTAGGGAGCTGGATGGTGGGATTTGATTCAAACCCCTCAATCTTAAAATAAAAATATTCATAGATCATGGGGTTTTAATAGGAGGGGACCTTTAGTGTCACACACACAGAAGAAAACAATAATTATGGTTTTTATAATAGGAGATTCCTGTAAAAAAAACATAGTAAATCTACATTTTGTCTGAAAAGATGGGAGATTGCTGTGGTAACGGTGATCACCTTGCATCAAATGTGCATTTATTTCTACTCTGGTACAAAAGGAGCACTCTAGTTTTTATTACAACTCCCAAAGCCTGTATAGGTTCCTTTTTCAAATATAGATACCCTTTGTGATCACAACAGTGTTTTGTTTTTGTTTTTTCAATTTTATTTACTAAAATCTTTAAAATATTTATATACATTTTTAACATTTTTGTTTCAGCTTTCTCAGATGCAATGATACATTAATGGAATATTGCTGGGCCTGTTGTAAAAGAATAAGACAAATAATAATAATATAAATATATATAACTTGCGTAAGTTATTCACTTAAACATGACTCACAACAGCTTTTAAATAATTTAAGCTGCAAAAAAAGAAAAGAAAAATCTCAAAATTAGCTTTGCACAGAGGTTTTAAAAAGGCAAAAGGGCTAAATGATAAACTAAAACAATGTGAAATATATTTCATAATGTTTTCATTTATTGTATTAATTTATAATTTAATAAAATGTATTGCATTTTAAATAAACTATTATTGTATGTTAATTTAGTATATGTATTAATATTTCTAGAGCAGAAAGACAAGGAGGTTGGCTAATGTAAGCAGGCAACAGCATAGGTATCTGATAGAGAAGTAAAGTCTTCATCATTAATGTGTTAAATTTTACAAAACAAAAAAATGTTCAAAAAATATGTTCCAAAATGTTACATAAAATTTTTATATACATTTTTTCTAGTTTTATTTCTGATCCTACAGAATGCTTAAGTCCTCCAAGAAATCATTACCTAAAGTAAATACTTTTTTTTTATTAATTAACTGCAAGCGCAAAAATGGCTCTTGAATAGAAGACATCAGTATTATAAATAGGTGATTTGTCAGTTACACTTAATTGGTATCCTCATTAATAATTTGGCTTATTTGCAGATTAGTAAAGGGTTTACATTTTAAAATGTGGTATATACTAAAAGATCTCTGACGCATGTTGTGTTGCAAATGTCAAAAACATAAATAGACTTTCTGCAAAAACTCCCTTATCCTACAACATGCATCTATTTACTGGAAATTAACATGTCCATTTATTTGAATAAGTAAAAGAGGAAGCAAAGGGCAAGGAAAGTATGTGCAAGGGAAAAGAGTGGCAAAGCAAAAGAAGAGAGAATATCAGCACATAGTTAGCAACAATGTTTATAGCATTGTCATACATAGTTGCAAACATTGCTGCCAGACAGCTAAAAATAACTTATTTAAATTAATAATATAAATTTAGTGGAAAGTTGTATAACATACCATGCTCTATCCAATCAATTTAAGTTTTTTGTTTTGTTTTTACTGTACCTTTATAAGCTTAAAGAGATAAAGATGGTAACTGAGAACAACATGGCAATGTTGAAAATGAATACAAGCCAACATTTCAAAAATATATGTGTTCTGCATTTGTGTTTAAAATATGTAAAAGTAAAAGCTAAATATCTGCCCTGGTAACATGAATAGCTTTTCATGGTTGGTTTAATGGGGCTATACCTGAACTCATTATGTGGGATTATTAACTATATACATTCAGTATGATGATGAATGTTTGTCTATATGCTTGCCCCTACTCATTATTAGTTTACTTACAATATATCTGCCATCTTCAATATTACTGGCTATATAGTTGCCCTCTGTTGATGGATCATGGACTTTATATCGATCTTTTATATACAGTATTACTGGACAATTAACTATGATCTTATCTAGTAGTATTGATTTTGTGTTTATATATATATATATATATATATATATATATATATATATATTACTATATTTAATAGTGCTATATATAATAGTGGTATTTTTTTAAATTTTTTATCTATAAAGAACATTGGAATGTAAAATATGCGTAATGCACTTCAGGTTTTGTGCTTTAGATCTAATTGGGTGTTGGGTTACCACACATAAAGAATACGTTTTTTAAGGTGCGTTATGGAAATATTAGCTATTAAAAAAATAATTATTATTATTATTTTAGATACTGCACAGGTATGACCGGCTGGTAACAGGAAAATAGTCTGAAGACAAGCCGAGGGTAAGAATACCAGAGAGCATTTAATCACCAAACACAGGGGTAATCAAGAAGGATAGTCAGAAGATAAGCCAAGTTCAGTATTCGAGGGAAGCAGTCAGATCATATGCCAAACACAGGGGAAGTCCAGGAGAATGATCTGTAGACAAGCCGCATTAAGAAGCCAGGAGATTCACCAAAATAACAGAAATCCAGAAGTTCTGATTAGGTAAATGCCTGCAGCTGGCAGGCAGGAGATGCTAAAGAGCACAGCCAGTGCAGGCAACAGGTCTACAAAAACATCAGCACAAGACTGACATACATTGATGTTATATAAACACCATTACACACTATTAATTTTTTGCAAGCATCGACAGAACATTGCCACTCCAGAGCTGAATTAACTATAGGCCAGATTACGAGTGTAGGGCAAGTTAAATTGCACTCATATTACAAGCTGAAAGTAAATTAAATGGCTTGAGTGCAATTAAAGTTAGCACTCGTTGGTTACTGCATCCTCAGAGAACTGTTCCGCAATATAAAAAAGTGTCACAAAACACATCAAAAATACATTACACAATACAATTACACTCATAATAATACTATTTAATAAAAAAATATTTTAAAAAAATATTGCACAAAAATCGTTACAAAGGCTCAAAGATTTTTTATTTCAGATTCTAGAAATAAAAAAAGGCATGCAAAGGGATTTAACATATACATACATACATATACATGTATATATATGAATACATATGTATTTTTGTATTCATATGTATATATACATATTTACAGAAATATATACACATTTAAACACATAAATACATATGTACTCATATATAGACTATTATAGAAGTACAATGGAGTCTTTTTAGTCAAGTGGATGAAAACATGAAAAAACCTATTTATGCAATATTTATATATATTTTATAGTGTGTATTTACTGTAAAGATTTCCCATTCCAATGCTATGCACCTAGCAGAATATGTTCTAGGCATTTATATATATATATATATATATATATATATATATATATACACATATATATATATATATATATATATATATATATAAATATATATATATATACTGTATATATATATATATATATATATTTAAAATATATATATAAAGGTATAAATGTATATTGTAACAAAATACCATCAGATATACAGTATGTAGGAATATGTATTTATGAATAAATAGAATATATTCTGCCATGTGAAATATTTCTATATTCATGCCGGGTAATCACACAAAAGAATATGCAATCGGGTTTGCACGTGAGTTGGGGTTTTTTCCACTTTTTTTGCTTCATTGTCTTCTATGGGGGGATAGGTTATTGCATGCGATATTCTACATTCTGCTTTTTGTGAATGTTGGGTTAGTGCGAGAGTGTAAACTTTTTACTTTCAACTGATAATACAATCATGCAAAAAGTTTACTTCTAGCACAATTTGCGCTCTAGCGCAAGTGCTAAATAGTGCTCCACTCATAATATGGCCCTATGTGTTTAAACTCTTTGAGGGGTTAAACATAAAGGGCTTTGTTATAATGTATCTAATTTTTGTAGATAAATTATTTGATACACTTTTTATATGGATTGTAAGTAACCCCAGAGTTTTCTGATAATAATGGTTCAATAATAATAATAGCATTTTAATATTGATTGATATGTACCTTTACGGCTAAAGACTAAATGAGTCAGTAAATGCAGAGAAGAGGCTATTGCTCAATATATCTATCTATTTATCTATCTATCCATGTAATCAGTTCATTACTATCACAACTTCTTTTGACATTAGTTCTTTACTGGAAATAAAAATCACTTGATGTATATATGTATGTATGCATGTATGTATATATGTGTATATAGGTAGGTATGCATGTAGTATGTATGTATGTGGGATGTATGTATGTATGCATGTATGTATGTATGTGTATGTAGGTATGTATGTAGGTATGTATGCATGTAGGATGTATGTATGTATGCATGTAGGTATGTATGTAGGTATGTATGTATGTAGGTATGTATGCATGTAGGATGTATGTATGTATGCATGTAGGTATGTATGTAGGTATGTATGTATGTAAGATGTATGTATGTATGTAGGATGTATGTATGTATGTATGTAGGATGTATGTATGTATGTAGGTATATATGTATGTATGCATGTATGTATGTATGTGTATGTAGGTATGTATGTATGTAGGATGTATGCATGTATGTAGGTATGTATGCATGTAGGATGTATGTATGTATGTATGCATGTAGGGTATATGTATGTATGTAGGATGTATGTATGTATGTATGATGTATGTATGTAGGTATGTATGTAGGATATATGTAGGTATATATGTATGTATGCATGCATGTATGTATGTGTATGTAGGTATGTATGTATGTAGGATGTATGCATGTATGTATGTATGTAGGTATGTATGTATGTAGGTAGGTATGAATGCATGTAGGATGTATGTATGTATGTATGCATGTAGGATGTATGTATATATGTATGTAGGATGTATGTATGTATGTAGGATGTATGTATGTAGGTATGTATGTAGGTATGTATGTATTTATGCATGTAGGGTGTATGTATGTATGTATGTAGGTATGCATTTATGTATTTAAACATTTATTTAGCTAACTATAACTGCATGGTGAGCACCTGACATTTTCTCACACTTCCAGATATATGTATTTATGTATGTATGTAGGTATGTATGCATTTATGCATGTAGGGTGTATGTATGTATGTATGTATGGATTTATGTATTTAAACATTTATTTAGCTAACTATAACTGCATGGTGAGCACCTGACATTTTCTCACGCTTCCAGATATAATCAGATTAATGTTTTAAACAAAATCTGATGTTTCATCAATAAATTACATTGATACATTGTAATCTGCCAAAGTCTAAAAATTGTTGTAGGCAATCATTTCTGGTCTATCAGCATTGCAGTTTAATTTTGAGCTTTAAAATCCTAACAGCATTATTTAGGATTCAGCAGATGACGGAACAAAATGTGGGGTTTCAAAAGCTTTCTACTTCACATATGAATCACTATTATATTGTTCCACTAAAAAGTATCAACCTCTGTTAAACACATATCAAATGCCAACTTATTTAAAGGATAACAATTTCTGACTCTGCTAAATAGTATAGCAGTACTGGAGTGTTTTATGACATTTATTAGGTGGATTTGACTTCTGTTATTCTAGATAAGCACGCAACCAGCAGTGAAAGATGTCAAGAGGGCTTAGGCATGATTTCTCCTGACGTGAAAATTACAGGCATTGTAAATTTGCAGATTTACTCACATATTAACCATAGCTATTTTTGAAGAGTCCAGTGATACACAAAAGCTCTTTAATGCTTAATAGTTATAAAGTAAATCGGAATCATTGAAAAAAAAAAAAAAAAAAAAATGAGTGAGAGCTGTAGACTGTGGGGGATATGAAACAGATTGAACACAAACGTATGTGATTCAAATAAATAATGTATTTAAGAAAGAGAAAAAATGAGCACAAAAAAAAAATATGCAAAGAAACACTTTTAAATAAACTGCTGACACAGATCTCTTTTTAACATAATTTTCTGTAATGTCAAACTCCTGTGGCTACAAGTGCAAAATTATGCTAGTTATAGTGATTAAAGGAAAAAAAAATTCTGCTTAATTTTCTCCTCATTGATCCTCATTGATTCACCTGCTGGGTCGCATTAAATTGTTCATAAATAGCTTGTTTACCTTTTGTTCATAGGAAATAGCTGTCTTTGCCTTTTGAAACTGCCACCTATGCTGAAAATATAAATACTGAAGTATTATCAATAAAAAGCTTTGTAAACAGGAGCAGCATCAGAGAAAAGGGAGATACAAGGCAATTTAAAAGGGTGTTGTGCAGCTGTGTTTTTTATACAATTAATGAACTATTATCAGCTACTTGCCCGTGTATATTATCTATGTTATCCTTTTCTAACACACACACCAACCAATGCTACTTGCATCAAAAGTGCTAACTTTAAGTGGACATTAAACTCGTAATTAAATTCCTCATAAAATGTTTACTAACACATAGTGAAAAACTGCATATTCTATATATTTTTGCCTGCTTTTCCTGTAATTCAAACCTGAAAAACAAATCTCTTTCAGAGAGGCTAGAGAGCTTACTATGGAATGCAGAATACTGCTACTCAGTGATTGATTTTAATACAGTTTTTTTTTTAAAAAAAATATATAATCACTTAAAGGACCAGTCCACAGTAGATTTGTATAATCAACAAATGCAAGATAACAAGACAATGCAATAGAACTTAGTCTGAACTTCAAATGAGTAGTAGTACCACATGACAGCCATCAGCCAATCACAAAAGCATACACGTACCATGTGACAGCCATCAGCCATTCACAAATGCATACACACTTATTCTTGCACATGCTCAGTAGGAGCTGGCAACTCAAAAAGTTTAAATATAAAAAGACTGTGCATATTTAGTTAATGGAAGTAAATTGGAAAGTTGTTTAAAATAGCATGCTCTATCTGAATAATGAAAGTTTAATTTTGATTGAGTGTCCCTTTAATTAGACACAGTAATGGGATGTGAATACAACACTCAAGAAGGCGAGTATTTGTAGTGAGAAAAAGTAGTTGTAGATGATTTTAAAACCTTTATTATGCATGCATATAATCAATTGCTAATATTTATGCTATTAAACTAATTAAAAGCTAACTTTGAATTAAAATTGCTCCAGCTTTAAATGTGATGCTGAGTTTTATCTAATGAATTTTAATTGATTCAACAGTAAATGTTATTCTCTTTTTGAATCAACAATCATAAACACTACTGAAAGCCTTATGGCATGGTATGATTGTATTTTGTATGCAGTCTACTTTGCAGAGTTCCATGCTATCATAGTGAATCCTAGCTCTAAGAAACAGATAGTCTAGTGTCCTCTCCAAGAAGAGGGATATTAATTGTAAATTTTATAATAATTTTATAATAATTTATATATAATACTGAAGAGAGGGTCATGTGTCATGCCTGATGAAGCACAATGAAAATATGACCTATGTGAAACACATGTAGTGGAGTTAGCCAGACCCATAGGAGCTGAACGGGCATGTTGGTCTTTGGTGCTTGAGCATTGTAGCCTAACGGGTGCCCCCCATTTCAAGATTTCAGTCCGAAGAGTTTGTGAATGCTATGGGAGAGCCTCTTTATTTGGTTGAGCATCCAATGGTTGTAAATCAGGGAAGTAATATGTCACAAACATAACAGTTGAAACTTGGAGACTCTATGAGAAGCTGATGATGTAATTCCAGTGAAAAAAACTTCAACTTGTTATTACATATGGAAATGGTGAGCTTTTTATATCCACTCTGAGAGGACTGTGTTATGGCAATAGCTTACCCATAGTGACTACAGTGAATCTGGAAATTACCTTTGTATAGTATATTTATCCTTATGATTTACGAAATATTTTGGATCTGAATTAAGATGGAGGAATTGTTCACCTTGATACATTGATTGCTGTTACATACTGATATTTGTGGTTACCTGCTTACAATAACTTGTTTCAATCACTACATTTGGACTTTATAGACCTAGATAACCTAGTACTGGGGAAATTTAATATCCTTTATTTAGCCTGCTTTACTTATATATTTTGAATATAATTTTTCTGTACCTGTCTCTTCCTGGTAATCCACATTTGCATATTGTTTTTGATTGAAGGCTGTATGGGCAAGTGTTGGGTAGGGGTTACTGTTCAAGGGACACTGGAGTAAAGCATTAACTCTTATTCATCACTTCCAGTTTTGGACCACTAGAATTTAATCTGTATGTATTTGTAAAAGCCCTGGTTGAACCACAGAGCCTTAAAAAGAGCACACAGAGGAGACAACCAATCCGATTCCAAAGTTCACAAGCCGTCATTTTTAAAAGTAGTACTTTTTTGAGTTTTTCTTGTTGCCTTGGGGGAGCATCAGGGATATGCATATTTTTGTTATTCATCATTGATTAGTGAAATCATTGTTGTTGGTGGCAGTCATCTCATTTTCGTGATAGATCTATTAGATCAAAAGTGCAACACACAAATATCTGTATTTGTACTGATATTTGTGTGTTACACTTTTACTCTAATAATTCTGGCCCTGAAATGAGCCAAATGCTGAAGACCATGGTCATTACTGGATATTTACACCACCCTAGTAAGCATATGTGCTATATCCCCTTGTATCAGCTCAGGGCAACATTGCACCTTTGTTAATAGAACCCTACATTCATTTTTTTTAAGTTAGTATTCACAGCACCTTTGGCTATGCACCCAATTGGTATTTATTTCATGTTTGACGAGTATAAAGTAGCAAGGACTCTGTTTGCTATGTTTCAAAGCCAGAATCTATTGGGCTTAAGAAACATAGAGTTTATCGAGCAGAGACCTTTGACTAAGGGTAGTTAATCTTCAAATTATCTATAGAAATATATTATTACAGTGAAATATGAAGGCAAACATTTGGAATTAGTTGCAGCATTCTCATCAACCTTAGAGACTGGAAACTGGGTTAGAATGAAAAATGCAATTCAAGTAATTGTAGTATAGTCAGTGTCTCTTGAGCATGAAAAATGTATGCACTTCAATTATAATTCCCTTTGACCTTTAGATTTCATTTCACAGACTGTTTCATTTCTTTAGCAGTCATATAACAGCAAAAGTAATAGAATGTGCCATTTTAGTATAATATTTTATGTTAAGTCAATAATATTTCATAAGCAGATTTTATCTGCCCTACAAACCAAATTCAAAGAGCTTAATGTAAGCCTGTTGCACAAAATGAAAATGTAAATGTTCTCAATAATTATCCTAAGCAACAAACCTGTAGATTAAATCTGGTCCTAGAAGGTTGAAATTAAAAAAAAATATCAAGGGAAATTATACTGTATATAATAGAAAATAAAAATGTGAGTTTTATTTCTCTCTCTATCTCTATCTATCTATCTATCTATCTATCTATCTATCTATACAGTCATGGCCAAAAATATTGTCACCCATGCATTTCTGTCAGATAATGCACCACTTTGCCCTGAAAATTGTTGCAATTACAAATTTTTAAGCATACCCATGTTTATTTCTTTTTTTTTTTGTATTGGTATGAGACACAAAAATGGAGAAAAAAAGCCAAATCTGACACATTCCATGCAAAACTCCAAAAATGGACTAGACAAAAGTATTGACACCTTCTCAACATTGTAAGAAATAATTGCATTCCAAGTTTGTGATGCTCCTTTAATTTGTAATTAAACACACCTGTATCAATTAACAGGTGCTGACAATAAAGAAATCATACTGACAACCAGTTAAAATGGTAAAGAATGTACTCAACCTTTCTGTTGTGTGTCTCTGTGTGCCACACTGAGAATGGAGAAGCGAAAGAGCAGCAAAGAATTGTCTGAGGAATTGAGAACAAAAATGGTGGAAAAATATGGACAATCTCATGGTTATAAGTCAATCTCCAGAGATCTTAATGTTCCTGTGTCCACTGTGCGCAACATTGTCAAGAAGTTTACAGCCAATGGCACTGTAGCTAATCTCCCTGGACGTGGATGAAAGAAAATAATTGATTAAATATTGCAACGAAGGATTGTTCGAATGGTGGATAAAGAGCCTCGATCAACTTCCAGACAAATTGAAGCTGACCTTCAGACACAGGATACAAATGTGTCAGCTTGCATTATAGGTCGCCATCTGAATGAAAAGGCGCTATGGTAGGAGACCCAGGAGGACCCCACTGCTGACACAGAAACATAAAAAGCCAGATTGGAGTTTGCCAAAACTTACCTGAGGAAGCCAAAATCCTTTTGGGAGAATGTGCTGTGGACAGACAAAGCAAAATTACAGCTTTTGGTAAAGTCCATCATTCTACTGTTTTCAGAAAAAGAAATTAGGCTTTTAAAGAAAAGAATACAGTCCCTATAGTCAAACATGGTAGAGGTTCACTGATGTTTTGGGGTTGTTTTGCTGCTTCATGTACAGAATGTCTTGACTGTGTGCATGGCATTATGAAATCTGAAGACTACCAAAGAATGCGGTGGTGCAATTTAGGGTCCAGTGTCAGATATTTGGGTCTCCGTCAGAGGTCATGGGTCTTACAGCAGGACAATGACCCACAGCACACATCAAAAAGCACCCAGAAATTAATTAAGACAAAGCGCTGGAGAGTACTAAACTGGCCAGAAATGAGTCAAGATCTCAACCCCATAGAGCACCTGTGGAGAGATCTCAAAACAGTAGTTTGTAAAAGGAACCCTTCCAATCTGTGAGACCTGGAGCAGTTGGCGAAAGAAGAGTGGTCTAAAATTCCAGTAGAGAGGTGTAAGAAACTCATTGATGGTTACAAGAAGCAATTGATTTCAGTTATTTTTTTCCAACGGGTGTGCTATCAAATATTAAATTGAGGGTGCTAATAATTTAGTCCAGTCCATTTTTGGAGTTTTGCATAGAATGTCTCAGATTTAAATTTTTTTCTCTACTTTTTTGTGTCATACCAATACAAAAGAAATAAAGATGAGAATGCCTAAACATTTGTAATTGCAACAATTTTCTGGGTGAAGTGGTGCATTATCTGACAAAAATTCAGGGGTGGCAATATTTTTGGCCATGCCTGTGTGTGTGTGTATATATATATATAAAATCTATCTATCTATTTATCTATCTATCTATCTTTAAATATATTTAAATATATATATTTATAAATATATATATATATATATATATATATATATATATATTTATATAGGTACTTAACTAAAACAATGAGGTGACATTTCAGAACCTATATTCCTTCCTCAAAGATTAGGGACCCAATAAACAGAAATCACACACAAAAAAACAAAAAAACATATAACACAGTCCTAAAACACAGATGAGGTTTGTGTGGCCTATATCTATCCATCTATGTTCTGACATCCCAGAATCATGTTCTATTTTGATTGAACTTTTTAAAATAAGAATAACAATAATAAATGCATTGTTTTTATTTAATCTAATTAATCATTTAGCCTAAATATAGTATTATATGAACTAGCATCTAAATATTACTATTATAAAGAAGGTAGTCAGTCTAGTTCTTGTATCAATAACCAACTTAGGGCTTGATTATACTATGTTGGTAAAACTGAGTTAGCTACAGAAAAAAAAAAGTTTTGTTTTGTTTAGTAGCAAATCAATTTTTACTTACGTATTACACAACCCTTGTAGGTAAAATCTCTTGCTTTTGCTTTGTCGGGGTGGCCATAAGTAGCAACCACTTGCTACATAATACAAAGTTAAAGGGTTTTCTTAGTTTCAGGAAGCTTCAGTCACGCTTTTAGCAACATTGCTCCAGTGACATTTTCGCTGTCCATCTTCGCGCCATTTCTATTGCATGTGTTAGAGTCAGAGTAGGGTAAATACAGGAGCAATGTAATTGTAGCAGTTTGAAATCAGATTTATTTATAACTTGTTTTTAGTAAGTTACAAGAAATAATGAATACAATTATATTTATTAAAAAAAGAACAGTTACACTTGTAATAGCCTCTTATTATATAAATTAATAAAAAATGCTCCTAATTTCAAAAATCTTGTCGATCCATGGTGTTTATCTGAACACCACATGACAACAAATTACAAGTAACTGTAACATACAAGTATACACAGTATACAGTCTCATATTTATTATATATATATTTACTGTATATATATATATATATATATATATATATATATATATATGTTTACATTCAAATCTTCTGTGAACCAATTTGGCTTTTTTGGTTGCCTTTAGTTGCTTATTAGGCCAAATAGGCTACAGAGATGTGTGACAACCACACAAAGCAGTAACCCACAGAGTAAATTTTTATATAATTTTCACACAAACTTATTCTATAGCACATTTTTGTTGAACAATATGCTACTAATATCCCTGAAATAAAGGTCAAGTTTCACTGTATTTTCCTATTAATTAAGCAATTAAAGTATTGCATATTTCAGAAAATATGAGTCTATTGAAGTTTCTTTAATTTCCATGTTAATATAAACTCATTAGTTCACACTTTGATAAAAGTAATTCTATGAAAGATTTCACTATTAAATACCTTTATAAAATAAAAGTGTTTTGTAAAATGTTTCTACTAATTGGCTACTTAATTAAAATAGTTTTACTATATAAGTGGAAGAATCAAATTAGGCTAATATGGAAATTTCAGTGACAAGTTTAACCTTGAAACATCTGTAACAGTTGGCAGGTGATCTAAAGCCAGGATTAGATAAATAACAAATATGTTTTACTGTCTCCCTGTATATGACTATTTTTTTTTATTTTATTTTTTTTTTAACATAACTGATAAAACAGTACACAAGAAGTTTAACTAAAGGGCTTTCTTCACAGTGTTCAGTTGTCTAGTTTAAAATGATTTAAAGTTACAATAATAGTTTGATATAATCAATTAGAAAACTGTATTATTGTTCAATTGTTTATAGAAAACTATGTTGTGAATCCCCTCTAATAGATTGAACTCCTGAGTCTAGTTTCTATTGCTGTAAACTGGTGGTAACAATAAGTATCTTCATTAAAGTATATGGAAATATATATTTATTTATTTTTTAAATGATTTTTATTAGAATAAGGTTCACTGGGTTACAACAGATCAAAATACAAATTCTTGACATAGTAGGCAAATAAGCAATATTACAATATCTTCAAATTAAGCATTGTCAAATATCGGTAAACCAGTGGCCCAGCTTTTTTGTGGGTGGCGAGGGGGGGGTAGGATAAATGGGGGATAAAAAGAAAAATATAAAGATTATTAGAGGAAAAAGAAAGAAAAAAAAAACAGTCTAAATTGAGTGAGCTAAATTAGTACTATGCAGCTCAATAATTTGTTCAAGGTGAACTATGGGGATTAGATTGTGTATTCAGAAGAATATGGGGTCGGGGGTATAGGGGAAAGGGAGTCAGGTCATACACCGACATGTTTGTACCAATAAAGTTGAGAGCTATAGTAATGGTTTTATGTTCTAACTAGCAACTAACAGTTTGCATGTTCAACTTTCAAACCCAATAAACAATTCAAAGTATTTGTCTACTTGTGCTAAAACTATTTTAAGGGGTACTATGAGGTCTTTGCTCCCAGATAAACTGCACATTAGTTATCATCTCTCGTTTACCTAGGTAGCAGTAGTGCATTTTTTCTAATAGTATCACATGATTAACCTCCGCTACCCATTAGGCTATTGTGGGAGTTTCTACTGACTTCCATAACCTGGGGATTAATCACTTAGCACATGTCAGCATTATCAGAAATAGTTTTTTCCTATAGGCACAGGGGAGTTTTGGAGCATGGTTAAGGAGGATGATATGTGGATTTAGCGTAATTTCTGTGTTTAGCGACTTGTTGCCAGAATATGGTTAAGTTCGGGCAAGACCACCAGATATGTGCCATAGTGCCCGTCTCACCACATCTTCTCCAACAGCTAGATGAGGCCGTCGGGTAGATAACTTGCAGGCGATGTGGAGTTAAGTACCAATGGGCCATGATTTTGTAATTTAGTTCTGATAGCAAGAGGGAGGTTGAGGAGGAGTGTATATTGCGGAAACAACGCTTCAAATCCTCTTCGCATAAGTCATGTGGTATTTCATCAGACCATCTATCTAGGTATAAAGGGCGTGTCTAAGGAAATGTATTCCTAAGGATTTTATATACTATGGACAGGTGAGCTTTTGTAATAACAGGGGTGATACATAGTTGCTCAAATGTGGTTAATGGTCTGGGGTGTCTCTCTTGTGTGGGTTATTATATCTAGCATGTCTAATTTGCAGGTATGTGTACCAGCTATGAAATGGGGGTCCTAGTTCTTCTTCTAGTACGATTCTGTCTTTTATGCCCATTGGACCTGCAAATAGATATAATGGAAGGTTCTGCAAATGTCTTACTGGGTTAGTGTGAGTAAACCTGCTATGCTGTAGGAACAAATGGTTGTTAAGTAGTGGGGTTAGCGGAGATATTACAGTCGATACCCCTTTTACATGAGTTATGACATAATCCCATACTTCGAGTGTAGCTCTAATGTAGTCGTTGCGCTGTGTCATATGCGGTCTCGAGGCTTTAGGGAGCCAGGGTAAGTCTTTCATATACCTAACCTGGGACAAATGGCCTTCTGTCTGTACCCATAGTTTTGCGGAGGGTGCGTGATTCCAAGATATTATTCTTGCTAAATGTGCTGCTCTATAATAGTTGGTGATATTAGGAACATTGAGACCCCCATCCTCTTTGCTAAGGTATAATGTGTGCTGTGCCACTCTAGAGCGTTTGTATGACCAGATGAATGAATTAATTAGCTTTTGTTGTGTTTTAAGATATGAGTTTGGAAGAGCCAGTGGGAGTGTTTGAAAGATATATAGGTATTTAGGAATGATCATTATTTTAACTGTGTTAATTCTTCCAAACCAGGACAGATGTCCCTGTTTATGCCAGGTTTCCAATAAGCTTTTGGTGCGTGATTGGAGTGCGAGGAAATTATCCGTAAATAGTTTGTCAGTGTCATTTGATATAACTATTCCTAAGTATTGAAGTTTATCTGTTATGCTAAACCTTCCTATGCGAGCTATGGTTTCAACTTCTTGTGATGTTAAATTGATCGGCATTAGGCCAGATTTGTCTATATTAATGGAAAAATTAGAGACTTGCTTATAGTTCTCCAATGTTTTCATAAGTGCCGGTAGTGTGGTTGTTGGTGATGTGAAAATCACGTCGTCCGCGAACAGGAGGCATTTCTGATCTATTTCACCTAATTTTATGCCCTGGATATGCGGGTTATTCCTCACTTGTATTGCTAAAATTTCTACTGTTAATGCAAATAGCAAGGGCGAGAGTGGGCACCCTTGCCGTGTGCCATTAGATATAGTAAACGATTGGGAGATAATGTCATTGATCTTAACTCTAGCACTTGGGTTATGGTATAGGGCCTGTATTCTTTTAACAAACATTTCAGAGAAGCCAAACTTCGACAGGGCGGCCCACATAAATTGCCAGTCCACCCTGTCGAAAGCCTTCTCCGCGTCAGTGGATAGCAGAAACATCGGAGTATGGTTGTCACGGGCAAATTGCAAAGAATGAAGCAGTCTTATAGAATTATCTTTGGCCTCCCATCCCCTAATGAAGCCCACCTGGTCCGGATGGATTATTTTAGGCAGAACTGTGTTTATGCGGTTTGCTAGAATTTTGGCGTATAATTTCATATCTATATTAATGAGCGATATTGGCCTAAAGTTACCTACAATATCTGTAGCTTTATTCGGCTTCGGGATCACAGTTATTAACGCCTCTAATAGGGTGCTAGGGAAAGCTTTGCCTCGGTCTATGTCTGTAAAGAGCGAACAGAGATGTGGGCTTAATTGCTCTTGTAGGAGCTGGTATAGTCTCACAGTAATACTATCCGGACCTGGAGACTTTCCACCAGGTAGTGACTTGATCACCAAGATAACTTCTTTTATTGTAATAGGGGAATCTAACATTTGCCTGTCATCCTCCGTAAGGGAGGGAGTAGTTACCTCCACCAAGAAGGAATCCAGCTTGAGCTGTGCATCTAGTGCTGGGACATTTGCTATATTGTATAGGTTTGTGTAGTAGGAGATAAACGCGTTTGTGATCTCCTTAATTTTAGATGTGTGTTTATCTGAAGTTACTTTAAGGGACTTAATAAAAGTAGAGTATTTCTGCTTTTTAAGTGACCTAGCTAGCATGCGACCTGCCTTGTTACTGTCCGCGAAGAATCTAGATTTAGTGGTGAGGGCTCTCATATGCGCTCTTTGTGTTAGGAATTTGTTAAGGTTTTCTCTTGCTTCGTTTAGTTTAGCGAGTTTTGTGTTAGATTTTGGATCTGCTTTATGCAATGTTTCATACGTGGTCAATGCAGTAGTTAACTCTGAGAATTGAGTCGCATATAGTTTTTTCTGCTTGGCATTGTGCTTTATTAGGATGCCACGTATGTAGCATTTGTATGCCTCCCAGTTGTTTGCGGACGACGTGTCCTCTGGTTTATTCAGGGAGAAAAACTCCTATGAAGACGCTTTAAGCTCATCTACTACTTCCTGATTAGTGAGCAAGGAGTCGTTAAGTCTCCAATTGAAAGTATTGCGTGTCCTGCCCGTCCATCTAAATGTTGTGGTAACCATGCTATGGTCGGACCAAGGTGTGTGGGTTATTTTTGAGTGTATCATGTTCGAAAGGAGAGCCTGACTGCACAGGATGTAGTCCAATCGAGAATATGAATGTTGCGGGTGGGAAAAAAAGGTATAGTCCCTCTTATTTGGGTGCGCTATTCTCCAGGTGTCAAAAAGGTTTATGGATTGTAGGGCCGTATAATTATTTTTTAGGGTGTTTTTGCGTAAGTATGACCTTCCTGTTGATGTGTCTAGTGCAGGTTGCATGGGAAAGTTAAAGTCACCTCCAAGTATAATCGGGCCCTTAGCGTTGTCTAGAAGAATGTTAATCACTGATTTATAAAAGTGAATGGTAGGTTTGTTTGGAGCATATATGTTGGCAAAGGTTACCGGGGTCCCGTAGCAAAGTCCAACCAGGACAAGCATCCTACCTTCCTTATCTACGTACCGCTGCAAGAGTTCAAAGGGAGTGTTGCGTCTGAATGAGATGCACACTCCATTTTTCCTGTGTGGACCTGAATTACAGTAATGCTGGTCAAAGTATCTCTTGGATAACGTGGGTTCTTTGTGTCTAGTGAAATGGGTTTCCTGAGTCATGGCAACGTCTACTTTCCTTTTATAGAAGTCATGGAAAGCTATGGAGCGTTTCTCTGCCGAGAGGAACCCCTTAACATTTTGGGTTGCAATTTGGAGTGTGCCCTCTCTCTTGTTAAGTTTTTGGGTCATGGTGCGGTAAAACTGTTGTGCTATGATACTAAGAAAGAGCTAACCTAGCCTAGTCAGTGTACTGGGTTGAGTTAGAGAGGTGTAGGTGGGGTGTTTAAGAATGTAGGTACTGGGGAAAGGGTATTGAGGGGTAGATTGCTGTAGGGGTATTAGGGATTAGAGTAAAAGCAAAAATGAGGTGAACTCAGAGGATGAAAGTGATGGGATAAAGCCTGCAGTTCAGAGTCCGAAATCTGAACTCCAGAGTGCAGGGGTTAATGTTTAAGGTCTGAGGTTTAAAGTTGGGGGCTTTTTTACAGACCGGGTGTCTAAGTATTTTTGTTTAGATTTTATAATGCGACATTTATTTAATGGGAGATATTCAGCTTTATGTGGAGCTACCTAGTGCTATATTTTAATCATAGCCCTCGGTCACATTTTAGGTACTGTAGGGAGATGGGACGTCATGCTGACGATCTTTGTTCCATGGGTCTAAGACTTCAGTCCTAAAATGCTTTACTATATATTATTAAGGAACGTGAGTTGGTATGAATCTACGTTGCTGGGTGTTTAGGTGTTAAAGGGAGCTGCCTTCCTTTGATCATAGAAGAGTATATGAAAAGGTATAACAGTTAAATAACTTTTGCAAACATTGATAACAATAAACACAACAGAATAACAGAGTCCCCTTGAAAGAAAACTAGGGTTCTATAAGCAGGAATAAATTTAGTAAAACAACAAAAGAAAAACAAAGCTCGTTGCAGAGCCAATTATATGATTAATGTGCTTGTGTGTTGTGACAATCTAAACTTTAAAACAATTTAGTTGGGTTTAAGACCAAGTTGAGATCTAAGTAAATATAGTGAAAATCAATAAAGGCAAGACTAAGAAATCGCCCTTCTGACAATTGTATATACATTTATCATGAGAACATTGTATACAGGTGTAAGTCTCTTAGTGATCATTTCAACCATCTATGCCATATTGGCAACAAAGTGGGTAATCAAAAGTACTTATCCAAGTGAGTCTGTATCCATTGTGTCAGCTTCCATCTGTAGTAGTTGTCTTCGTTTGTTTTGTTTATTTATTATGTCAGGGTTTGGACGCCTTTGAGATTTAGGGCTACCCTGAATTTTCTGCTTCTCTTGTTGTGACTGGGAGTCTGCAGTAGAAGGCTGTGGAATATTCATCATGTTGCAGAATCTGTTTATGTCTGATAGAGAGGTGCATTCCATCTTCTTACCGTTTTTCATTGTTATTACTGACGTGGGGAAGCCCCACCTGTAGGGGATACGTAGCGATCTTAAGTGAGATGTAAGAGTCTGAAATTCTCTTCGCTTTTGCAATGTTCTCACCGATAAGTCTTGGTAGATCTGGATTTTGTGGCCCTGGAAGCTTATAGCTTGCCATTTTCTGGTTATGTTGTAGAGCTCTTCCTTTTGCCTATAGTTCTGAAAATGTACTACAATGTCTCTTGGAGGGGAGTCATCTGGTGGTTTTGGACGGAGGGCGCGATGCGCTCTGTCAATCTCTGCAAATAGGGCCTGTAGATAGTCCTTGAGTTCGTTGTTCAGGACTGTCTCTGGGACTCCCCTAAAGCGTAAATTGCCTCTTCTTGAGCGGTTTTCTAAATCCTCAATCTTGTCTTCTAAATCAGTTATGTGCTGGGATTTGCGTTTGATTTGTTGCAAGTTTTGCTATTTTTTGCTCCATCACGTACTCGTGCTCCTCTAATGAGTCGACTCTGTGACCAAGGTCATTCATTTCCTTCTTCAAGTCAGCACATTTGTCTCTGATGCACGACTTTACTTGTTCAATCAGGGCCGCTATGGCTTTATAGGTAATAGGGGGGTCATTTTCTAATTCTTGTTCTGTAGGTGGCAAGCAGATAGGAGCAACTGAGGTGTCAGTGTGGTCACTTGTGGTGGGAACTTGTGGGGTACTCACGACCGTTTTGTGGGCTGCTTGGTCCATTTGTCTAAAGAACTCATGTACCACTCCCTGATTAACCTGCGGTGTTTTTAGAACCTTATCTTGTCGGGTGTTTTTCCTCTGCAACATAATGGCTTGCTATTGTTTTGCAAATGTCCTCACTATTTGGCCGAAAATATCCGTACCCCCAGGGAAGTTGACCCTCACAGGGTGATCACGGAGAAAGGAAGCTGGGTATGACCCGCCACCACACCGTGTGGCAGGAAAGGGAGTGGGGGTACAGGATATAGATATATACGTGATCGACTCAAATAAGGCCTAGTAGCATGTAAAAATCTCTCCTGGTGCAGTTCTGTGATTTAGAGAAAGATTTTGAAAAAAAGATTTTAAAAAGTGGTGCTTTTTATTTATTGCG
This sequence comes from Bombina bombina, assembly GCF_027579735.1. NCBI lineage: Eukaryota > Metazoa > Chordata > Amphibia > Anura > Bombinatoridae > Bombina > Bombina bombina. Next base: position 1,063,434,678 of record NC_069502.1, on the reverse strand, counting down.
TGGCATAAAGCTAGCCGGTTCTAGACACTTTAGTGTTTCACAGAATATCTTGCTCAGTATTTGTATCAAATATATCTCATTCTGCAGCTGTATATAGCAGGCTGTGTTTGCTGCTGCTTTGACACTGTTCCATTATATCTGTTGGTTATCATCGCCATTTTATTTTGTTAGTTCACATTCAATTAGCCCAGTGGATGTCTCCGTTATGCGGGCCATGTAGCTTCCCTAGCTTGATATTGTCTCTACCATTTAGGCAATGGGGTTATTTCAGTGTACACATGTAGTCAGATAAACTATGTGGCGTTCCTTTTCTATATATACATTACCGCCACAGTTACTTTCCGTGTGCCTGCGGTGTGTCGCAGTTGCCTCCGCTGGAGACTGTAGGTTTGCTGTCCGCTGCCTCTAGTGCTCCTGCCCGGGGATCCAGGACTCATTCAATGCGGGTTCAACTTGAGATCAGCAGCAGATAGGCTCAGTGGTTCTGCCTACTACCCACGCGGCAAGTGCTGTGCTCTCTGTGGTAGGCCGCAGCCCCGTCTGCTTGGGCCGGGGTTCGGTATTTTACCCGACTGCTTAGAAGGTCTCGCTAATCTATCGGCAAGTGGTTCCGATCAGTGTTCCCACTCAGTTCTCGCCAATTAAAACATATTGTGCCGCTTCAATTGTCAAAGGCACCCAGTCTGTACACGGAGCCTCCCTCCGTATATGGAAATATTTTATGTTACCACCAATTTAAACAATTTACAACAACAATGGAAACTAAGCCATAGTTAATCGTCAGCTATGGAATGTCAACACACTATTAATTGTGAGCTGAACATAGCTAGTGATTGGTGGCTATAGACTCATGCCACGCCTGATTGGCCAGTAGTTCATTGTTTTTTTTTATTTTTACTCTGTGTTTAACCTATTTGAAGATGAGAAACACACTTTCCCAACATTATGAAAAGTCTTAACATTGCTTCTACATCACTGTCTTCCACATGCCATCCCTAGCCCTTAAACACTGAAGACTTGGAGGAATCAGAAGCAATAGTGGTGTGCTCTGATGGTGAAGGGATGGTATGTTTTCCACCAAACATTTACCCTGCAATTGGTTTTTGCAAGTTACATTTTCCAATTTCTAAATATTTTTACAATAACAATTAAAATTATGGGGAGGCGAAAAGTGAGTTTAAAATGCTCCACTAAATACAAAATGTAGAGAAAATAACTCATTGTGTAAACTATTTAGAAATCTAGACAAGTCAGAAGGAAAAGCAAGTCTTCTGACTTGTCTAGATTTGTAAATAGTTTACACAATGAGTTATTTTCTCTACATTAAATATTTTTAGAAACATATCATGAAGTTAATCATGACGTCTCTGTAACCTTGCCTGCACAGCAGGATCCTTCAGATATACTGAAGCTTTAAATGATAATTGCTGAATCATCTGGTGATTATTGTTAACTTTATATATATATTTTTCCAAATCAAATTAAATGTAATAGCGCAATCAATTTTTACTTTATTTAAGATGAAGAAACTATGCACGTACCAATAGCGACTGACGATGATGAATTTATGTTTTATATTTAAATGCTGCATTACTAACTTTTCATGAAAGTGACTTTTTAGTAATTTACTATAATTTTACATAATTTGCTTCTTACCATTATTTATACCCTTGCAAATTAATAGAACTTATTTTAATGTTTCACCTGTAGTGTTTATTTCATTTTTTTAAAAATAATTTGCATATACAGTATACTTTATTTTTGCATAATTGTTTAAATTTTAAAGATGACATTTTTTAAAAATATTTTTAATAAAATGCAGGAAGAACAAATGTGTCCCATATATTAAAAAAGTACATTACTGACATAATACAAGTGTCTTTCACAGGAAAACACATACATAGATATGCACGCATGCACAGATTCTATGTTGTATTCCTTAAATTATTATATTTTTCAACAGCAAGTTCCATGTGGAACACACACAAATTCAGTATCCCAAAAATTAATTAATGATATTTGCAAAATCTGCAAACAAAAAAAGGATTAAGCAATGAAAACACATAGCTATCATATATTTTCAAAATATTATGTGGGGAAAATAAGTTTAAAAATATGTTTTGCAATATTTCCCCCCCCCACCACCAAAAAAAAAAAAAAAAAAGTAATGAGTGTACACAAATGGACAACTCATACTTACAGTGGTCTATTATCCAGAGCAATATACAATGTCTTCAGTGGTTTTCATTAGATATTTGTGCCATTCCACAGATGATATTTTTTTGTCCTTCTCTTTAGAACTTTTATTGTTATTTCCAGTCATGCTCAAAGTGTGCTCAATAGAAAAAAAAATCTAAACATTGAAGAGAAAGTTGGAATATACAATTCTCTAAGCTTTTAAAACTTTCTATCTACCTAACATAAAAAAATAAAATTGATTTAGCAAGAAATCCCTGAAATCGCTCTGGATTCTGCTTTAGCGTGGGAGACATAACATGAATTTCCTGTTAAATATATTACCTTGTCATTCAATGAATTTCACCTGTCATTATACCTGTGTTCATGCTGTTTAATGATATGTTGACACACTATAATGACACATAAGTAATATCATAGTCTAAATAACGAGGACTATTTTCCAATTTTTGTTATTGTTTCTTTTTCTACAATAATGACATGTCATTTGTATTGACAATGCAAATGACATGAAAATCTAGATACTGTGTAAAACAACCTATTGTTTTACCTCACACACCATGAGTGATATTAATAGTTTAAGACACTGAAACCGTTTTTTCTTGGTATTCATATTTACATTTTTGCTTGCTGGCATTTTTTTGCCTGAGGTGTAGAGAAAGGACAGGCATGGGTAAAACATTGTACATTTGATTTGCAAATGGAGGCTCATGCTTGTGCTGAGTATATATATATATATATATATATATATACATTTATTTATTTTTTATCACAAAGAGGGTCCAGCAAAAAGTGGCTTTAACATTTCAATATTAATAATAGTTAAAATTATTAAAACTAAGGAGTAGACATAATCAAGTATTTATTTTTATTGTCTTTTTTTCTAATCATCATTATTTCTATCAACTATCCTACTTTTGAAATGATTGTCATTTTTTCTTGTGTCTCAATAAATTAATGTCCTGTGGAAATATCACATTTAATATAAACACAACCTCTGTCTATGATTTATTAAAAGATAGTTGCATATTATCATAGAGCCTAAAGTAATATTAGACCCAGGGCAAGAAAGGACATTAATGAAAAATAAATGAGCTTTTGTTCCTAGAGCACATTTTATTCCTTTATAAAGAAGCATTGTATGATAACAAATTACATGTGTGTAATAAATTGTATGTACTCTTTCACCTAAAGCAGCATATGAAACTGTATTTCCTACCGTTATCACTGGTATATATTTAAACAAGTAAACATCTGAGGATAATTTGCATAACAGTTTAATAAATAGTACAGTTTTTTTTTTTCTACTAAAAACAGTATACACAGATTTCAGAATACAGAACATCTTCCTACTTTACTGAACTTCACAGATTCAAGTCCCACCCAAGATCTACATTTGAAAAATATGTCAGAGTTCAGACTAAAATGTCCCAAACTTACAAAGAATTTTACAAATCATCTTTGTGCATAGTTTAACCCTATAATGACCCCAACTTACCCTGTACGTCACTGGTCGTTAAGGGATTGTGTGGCTATAATAGTGCGGGTCTTACCATGAGCAGTAAGACTGCTCTATTAGACCCTTCATCCCACTGGAAGGCTTGCTAAAATAGTGCCGTCTTGCTATTAAAAGTGGCACCCACATAGAAAGACCAGCAACATACAGGGTCATTAAGGGGTTAAGGATAAACATGTATCTCTAATGGAGTGTCTACTTCCACATGGCATGTCAGTAAAATTACTAATGGTTTATTAAGAGTGTATATAACTCAGGAGACATCATAGTCTACATTTATGGAGCTTCAAACACAGATTCAAATCTTTGTGGTGCAGGTCTTGCTTAAGACGACTGCTTCCTAATCTCTCTGCCATCTCCGAGGTTGTGGATAAAAATCCCCTAAGACTGATCTGACCAGGGTGATCTCATACGGTTCATTTCACAAAAGCATGAAGCAGAATTAAACAAGAGACTTCTCAACTACCACTAGTGATTATTGCATCAAGAGTAGTAAGAGAATGCAAACAGGATTCCTGTCTGAAAACCTTGTTAGCCCACTGCTTGTTAAATGAGGACCCATTCTTTTTTAATATATTAAAGATTACAGGTATAAATAGCAAATAATGCAGCTAATATTTTTATATTTATCTTTAACAGTCATCTATTAGAGGTCATAAAGAAATAATAAAAAGTTACAAACTGACTTGTATCTCATTTAGGATGTTTGTGTGATATATATAGAGAACATTTTTGGTGTGAGTGACCTTATTCTCTTGTATTCCACACACTGTGAAGAAATTCATTGTTATTTACTATATATCTTAAATATATTATGTAAATGAACCCCTTAACGACCAGAACGGTACAGCGCTGGTCGTTAAGCCCTTAAGGGCCAGCGCCATACCCTGTACAATGATGCTATCCTGAGTCTCTCTCTGGGCCTCTGAGTGGCAGGGAGGGGGAAGGAGGAAGTGGAGAGGAGGTAGAGGGGGGTCCTAAAGTGGAGAGGGAGATCAGAGGGTAGGCAGACGACCTTGGAGGGGGTTAAATGAGGGGCGGGGCAACTACACTACAGAAACAAATATGTTTTTTTTTGCTTTTTTATTAACAGAAAAAAAAGGTAACTGACAGACAGCTGCCAGTACCTAAGATGGTGGAAATTAGTTAGAAGGGGGAGAATTAGAGAGCTTCTTGTGAGGGATCAGGGAGGTGGGAAGGTAAAGGAGTAATCCTATACTAAAGAAAATAATAATTATAAAAATAATAATAATAATAATAATAATAATAATAATAATAAAGGTCTAAAACTGCATACTGACAAACTGTCTGACAGTTCTTAAGATGGGGGTGACCAGTGGGGGGTAGGGAGGGAAGAGAGCTGTTTAAAAAGGATCAGGTAGGGATCAGGGGGTGACAAGTGTCAGGTGGGAGGGTAATATCTACAATAAAACTAAAATGAACCTTACAAGCTACTTTAATAACCCATTCACTGCTGGGAATAATAAAAGAGCGGTGCACAGCTGCAATAAGCTTTTCTAGTGGGATGACAAAAAAACACAATGGCTTTCTTTCTCTCTGTGTGTTTTTTTGTCATCCCATTAGAAAAGTCTAGTCTAGAAACTCAGATAGATAATCCAGGATCCCCTTATCTTTGATTTCCATAAGAGTACTCCTTGTAAGTGCAAACATCTTATCTCATAGGATTGAGGTTCTATCCTATCTACCATACTCTGGAAAGGAAAGATCATATATCTGAGGGGCAGAAGGAACACCCGGATCCTGTCAGGCACTTGAAAACTTCACCATACACCACGAGGGAAGCTGATTTCCATAAGTGTACTCCTTTGCAGTGCAAACATCTTACCTCACAGGATTGCGGTTCTCTCCTGTAAGTGAGAATTTCAGCTATATCCACGGGATTGCAATTTTATGTAATATATGATATATAAGTTAGAATATGTTAGCCTATGGGTTCATTAAATCTCTGTTAATATTAATAATTTTGTCATGTGTGTATATTTTTGAGAGCATATTTTGAGAGCCTATTCTTATTTATAAATTCAACAATATTTTTATATACATTGCACTTATCCAATTGGAAGAACAGAACCAGCGCTATTAATTTACTTTTTGTCCTCTTTCTTTCCATTTCCAATTGGGGAGTGTTAACTGGAGTTCCACTCCAGTGCACTTTCTCCTTAAAGGGATAGCAGCTTAGGGTTCTGGTTATTATTTAGGGAACAATTGCAACCCAGTCTTTCTTTTCCAGTCTCATACTTTTTAGCGCCCTGTATTTTCTGCTTTTTGTATTATATATATATATATATATATATATATATATATATATATATATATATACAGAGAGAGAGAGAGAGAGAGAGAGAGAGAGAAAAGGGATTCAGGGAAAGTGTTGTGCAAAATCCAATGCAATGTAATATCTGTAATATCTATGTAATATACAGGTAATATAAATAGACTGTTTGTAAATCCTGGTCATATATATACAGACAAAATACTGTGTAGATGTTACAATATTTAAGCAAAAAATAAATTAATAAATTGGATGGATCACAAATTACTGTAATCAGAGTCGGATTAATAGTCCCAGGTTTTAGCAGATTTCTATTTAGAAGAAATGAAATGCAAAAATCCCCAAATGGTAAGAATGTCTACTTACTAGACCTTACCTCAATCATATGAGGTAAGTAAAGATGATCCAAGTTATCCTGAGCTTTGCCTTACAAATGGTTCCTGCCGCCAGATACGTATCTGAGGGGTGTTGTGTCTTCAGTGCGTCCTTTAGTATGGTGTGTTATGGATCAGGAAACTTCCCTCCAGGCATATGCCGGATTGTTTGCAAAGAAAAGCAGAAATACACCAATAGTGCAATAATGTATACTTTATTAGGGAAGCAACCCCAAGTTACAACAGTATCCCCTATACAATTATGCTTACATTAAGTACCCTTAGCATATGAGTTATTGACAAGCAGTATACATGCCCAGTTCTTTATACAGATGACTTCCAATGTGATAAATGCAGGGGAAACACATAGTTCAGTTGAGATTCATACATTAAACAAACCTAATAAAAACAATTGAGCAAATAATAAAATTCACAATAAATAGATTAAAATTTCTTGTAAAAAGCACTACAAGCTTAGTGCATATATGTCACCTAACACGTTTTGAAGGTAAATCAATGTGTCCTTCTTCTTCAGAGGTTAGTGTGTGTGTATCGGACTTTTAAAGATGGAGGATGCCGCCTGCCTCCCATCTACAATCGATACTGATTCATTAGTTTGGGTCACATGTGTGTGACGTGTATCTTTTAATTCTACCTATTTTGTATAGGGTTTGTATTTACTTTGTGACGCTTTTAACACCCGGTCTAGATTCGATCCGGTTTTATAATTTCTCGGGTTACCAAACAAGCTTATTGGTTTGTTTTCATTAAATGTGAAATGACATAAGACGAACGGCTGATCTACTCCTATCGTGTATATTGTTTCTTTCTTATTAACGCTTTGGTCTGATTGGTTTTGGTGTGTCACATGTACTGTGACGTGTAAATTTAACAGCTGTTATTCAACAGCATGTGTGTGTATTGAAAGTGTGTTGTGCCTAAATGTATCTGTATCGAGTTTTCTTTGAAGGTTCTGTTATCTACTGCACTTGAAACTTTATATTAATAAATAAATGTGAACACTTGGCAAAAATATAAGGTTGAGACCAGTATAGTTTCAAACTGATATTTTTGCCAAGTTTACACATTCATTTAATAATTTCAATACACACACATGCTGACAAACAACAGCTGTTAAATTCACTACACAGTACATGTGACACACCAAAACCAATCAGACCAAAGGGTTACTAAAAAAGAAACAATATACATGATAGGAGTAGATCAGCCGTTCATCTTATGTCATTTCACATTGAATGAAAACAAACCAATGGGCTTGTATGGTAACCCGAGAAATTATAAAACCGGATTGCATCTAGGCCGGGTGTTATAAGCATCACAAAGTAAATACAAACCCTATACAAAACAAGTAGAATTGAAAGATACACGTCAACCAAACGTGACCCAAACCAACGAATCAGTATCGATTGTAGATGGGAGGCAGGCCGTATCCTCCATCTTTAAAAGTCTGATACACACACACATGAACTAACCTCTGAAAAAGAAGGACACATTGATTTACCTTTGAAACGCGTTCGGTGACATATATGATCTAAGCTTGTAGTGCTTTTTTGCAAGAACTTTTAATCTATTTATTGTGAATTTTATTATTTGCACAATTGTTTTTATTGTTTTTTTTTTTTTTTGCATGAATCTCAACTGAACTACCTGTTTCCCCTGCATTTATCACATTGAAAGTCATCTGTATAAAGAATTGGGCATGTATACTGCTTGTCAATAACTCATATGCTAAGGGTATTTAATGTAAGCATAATTGTATAGGGGATACTGTTGTAAGATGGGGTTGCTTCCCTAATAAAGTATACATTATTGCACTATTGGTGTATTTCTGCTTTTCTTTGCATACAATCCGGCATATGCCTTGAGGGAAGTTTTCTGATCCATAACACACCATACTAAAGGACGCACTGAAGACACAACACCCCTCAGATATGGATCTGGTGGCAGGAACCGTTTGTTAGGCCAAGCTCAGCTAACTTGGATCATCTTTACTTATCTAATATGACTGAGGTAAGGTCTAGTAAGTGGACATTCTTACCATTTGGGGATTTTTGCCTTTTATTTTTTCTAAATAAAAAACCTGCGAAAACCTGGGACTATTAATCTTTAGACACTGATTACAGAAATCTGTGATCTATCCAATTTATTAATTTATTGTTTGCTTAAAGGGCCACTAACCCCAAAATCTTTCTTTCATGATTCAGATAAAGAATAGAAATTTAAACAACATTACAATTTACTTCCATTATTTATTTTGCTTCATTTTTTAAATATCCTTAGTTGAAGAAAAAGCAATGCACATGGTGAGCCAGTCACACGATGCTTCTATGTGCAGCAACCAATCAGCAGCTAGTGAGCATATCTAGATATGCTTTTCATCAAAGACTATCAAGAGAATAAAACAAATGAGATAATATAAGTAAATTAGAAAGATGTTTAAAATTGCATTCTCTTTCTAAATCATAAAAGAAAAAATGTGGGTGGCATGTCCCTTTAAATATTGTAACATCCACACAGTATTTTGTCTGTTTATATAAGACCAGGATTTACAATCTATTTATTTTACATGTAAATTACATAGATTTTACATTGCATTGGAAGAGGTGATGAGGTGCTGTGAGATGAGTTGTAAGAAACTAATGATCAATTTAATTAAAGTATCATGCAACTGCAGCTTAATCCAACTGCAGCTTAATCCCAGTGCTTTATATAGTGTTGTACCCCACTTCACTATACTAGGCTGGAAGAAGAGGAGAGAAAAGGGATTCAGGAAAAGCGCTGTGCAAAATCCAATGCAATGTAAAATCTATGTAATTTACATGTAAAATAGATTGTAAATCCTGGTCTTATATAAACAGACAAAATACTGTGTGGATGTTCTATACAGGGAGTGCAGAATTATTAGGCAAATGAGTATTTTGACCACATCATCCTCTTTATGCATGTTGTCTTACTCCAAGCTGTATAGGCTCGAAAGCCTACTACCAATTAAGCATATTAGGTGATGTGCATCTCTGTAATGAGAAGGGGTGTGGTCTAATGACATCAACACCCTATATCAGGTGTGCATAATTATTAGGCAACTTCCTTTCCTTTGGCAAAATGGGTCAAAAGAAGGACTTGACAGGCTCAGAAAAGTAAAAAATAGTGAGATATCTTGCAGAGGGATGCAGCACTCTTAAAATTGCAAAGCTTCTGAAGCGTGATCATCGAACAATCAAGCGTTTCATTCAAAATAGTCAACAGGGTCGCAAGAAGCGTGTGGAAAAACCAAGGCGCAAAATAACTGCCCATGAACTGAGAAAAGTCAAGCGTGCAGCTGCCAAGATGCCACTTGCCACCAGTTTGGCCATATTTCAGAGCTGCAACATCACTGGAGTGCCCAAAAGCACAAGGTGTGCAATACTCAGAGACATGGCCAAGGTAAGAAAGGCTGAAAGACGACCACCACTGAACAAGACACACAAGCTGAAACGTCAAGACTGGGCCAAGAAATATCTCAAGACTGATTTTTCTAAGGTTTTATGGACTGATGAAATGAGAGTGAGTCTTGATGGGCCAGATGGATGGGCCCGTGGCTGGATTGGTAAAGGGCAGAGAGCTCCAGTCCGACTCAGACACCAGCAAGGTGGAGGTGGAGTACTGGTTTGGGCTGGTATCATCAAAGATGAGCTTGTGGGGCCTTTTCGGGTTGAGGATGGAGTCAAGCTCAACTCCCAGTCCTACTGCCAGTTTCTGGAAGACACCTTCTTCAAGCAGTGGTACAGGAAGAAGTCTGCATCCTTCAAGAAAAACATGATTTTCATGCAGGACAATGCTCCATCACACGCGTCCAAGTACTCCACAGCGTGGCTGGCAAGAAAGGGTATAAAAGAAGAAAATCTAATGACATGGCCTCCTTGTTCACCTGATCTGAACCCCATTGAGAACCTGTGGTCCATCATCAAATGTGAGATTTACAAGGAGGGAAAACAGTACACCTCTCTGAACAGTGTCTGGGAGGCTGTGGTTGCTGCTGCACGCAATGTTGATGGTGAACAGATCAAAACACTGACAGAATCCATGGATGGCAGGCTTTTGAGTGTCCTTGCAAAGAAAGGTGGCTATATTGGTCACTGATTTGTTTTTGTTTTGTTTTTGAATGTCAGAAATGTATATTTGTGAATGTTGAGATGTTATATTGGTTTCACTGGTAAAAATAAATAATTGAAATGGGTATATATTTGTTTTTTGTTAAGTTACCTAATAATTATGCACAGTAATAGTCACCTGCACACACAGATATCCCCCTAAAATAGCTATAACTAAAAACAAACTAAAAACTACTTCCAAAACTATTCAGCTTTGATATTAATGAGTTTTTTGGGATCATTGAGAACATGGTTGTTGTTCAATAATAAAATTAATCCTCAAAAATACAACTTGCCTAATAATTCTGCACTCCCTGTATACACAATAGAAATTGTTTGAATACAATGTCACTATAAGCTTGTTTTGGATAAAATGATATATATATTTAAAAACCTAAAGGTAGTTATCTATATTTTACATTCCAACGTTCTTCAGATAGAAGGGTTTTTAACCCCTTAACGACGCATGTCGTACAGGGTACGTTGCACACAACCTGGTCTTTAAAGACCAGCGACGTACCCTGTACGACATTAGGGGTTTAAAGCGGCTGGAAGCGATCCTTCTCGCTTCCAGCCACTTTCCGGTTATTGCAGTGATGCCTCGATATTGAGGCATCCTGCAATAACACCCCTTGGCCATCCGATGCAGAGAGAGCCACTCTATGGCCGGCATCGTTGGTGGGTGGGAGCTGCAGTGGGAGGTGGGTGGGCGGCCATCGATGTGTGCTATGACGTGCAGGGGGGCGGGATCGTGGGTGTGACCATCGGGGGCGTGCACGGAGGCGCACGCAAATGCACGGGAGGGCGGGGGCGGGCGTGTGCACGGGGTGGAAGCGGGTGGGAACGGCTACACTACAGAAATGTAAAAAAAATAAGTGGGATAAAATAATTATAAATAATTTCGAAAAGACATCTA